>NC_058135.1:119402092-119436191 GCF_016433145.1 Gracilinanus agilis | reverse complement strand
TTTTTAAAACCCTAATATCTTTTATATATATATACACACATATATATATATATATATATATATCCTTCTATATTAATTTTATTTGTTACAGGGCTAGGCAATGGGGGTTAAGTGACTTGCCCAGGGTCACACAGCTGGGAAGTGGCTGAGGCCGGGTTTGAACCTAGGACCTCCCATCTCTAGGCCTGGCTCTCAATCCACTGAGCCATCCAGCTGCCCCTGTAGCTTGATTTTTAAGTATATCATTTCCATCTATTGATAGAAGCCTCTTATCTTGTTAGAAGGACCATCTTACATCACCCAACTTGAGGCCACTCTAGAGAAAGGATGATTGTGTATCTGTTCAGCAATAACTGTAGCCTTCTCTGAATGGTCTACATGGAATAAGGGCTTTAAAAAGTGCCTCAGCCTATTACCTTGATGCTGATTTCCCTGTATAGTTTTATTGGCATCCCCATGGGCTGGTCAGCAGTTGCTTTCTTAACCCCACATTTCAGGAGCTGGATCCTTGACTCACCTTAGGATAATCAGCTCTTAGTTTTGTCACATTATCCTAACCTATGTTGTATAGCAGGGCTGGGAGGAAACCTAGTCAGTATTGAACCACCCATAAGAGTACCACTTACAGGATTAAAAACTCTACAATTTCTTTACTCAATCAGAATTTCCTATCATTCCATCTCTCCTTATGCCCTACTCCACTTATTCTACCTTCCATCTTAGAATCAATACTAAATATCAGTTCCAAGGCAGAATTGCTGTTAGGGCTAAGCAATGGGAGTTAAGTGACTTGCCCAACATCACATAGCTAGGAAGTATCTGAAACCAAATCTTAACCCAGGACCTCCCATTTCTAGGCCTGGTTCTCAATCCACTGAGTCACCAAGCTGTTCCCCTCCACTTATTCTTTATCCTCAATGAGACCTCAAGCCCTGGCCCTGTTCTATTCAGGCTTTACTCTCCTTTCTTCCTGGTCTCCTCCCCTTAGTAAACTAGTCAACTCTATACTCCTTTACTCTCAAATCCCTTACCCCTGTCTCCTTGCATTCTATACCTTGCCAAATCCTAACCTTGGATTGTTCCCACCATCTGTCCCCTTTGCTTCTACTATTGTGTTGAAGAGAACTGGAAGAAGTCATAAAATTGTGATGACTGAGACTATTACAAATTTATGTTATCAACTTGGCCCTCATTGAATGAGGAAATCCTTTTTTCCATCTTTAATGCCATTGTGACCAGCAACATGCCCACATGTGGCCTTAGCCAGATTAAAGTGTAATTGAGAAATATTTAACAGAATAAAATTTTGTTATTCAGGCATGTGCAACTCTGTGGCCCCATTTGGGGTTTTCTTGGCAAATACTGGAGTGGTTTGCCATTTCCTTATCTAGTTCATTTTAAAAATGAGGAAACTGAGGCAGCCAGAATAAAGTGACTTGCCCAGGATCACACCGCTAAGAAATGTCTGAGGCCAGATTTGAACTAAGGAAGATGAATCTTTGTGACTCGAGGCCTGGCACTCTATCCACTTCATCACATAGATAATGTTAATAAGTGATTTTCTAAGTCAATATGTGCCCATAGGAATCTTTTTTTATGGTTTAGTGGGCCTGTTTCTGTTTGAATTTGACACCACTGCTCTAACCCCCTCACCACAGCAGCTATTCTAAACCTCTTCCCAAGTTTCTTACACTACCCTTACTCACTCTTTCAGATGAAAGTGTTACTTCATCCTTTACCAAGAAAATAGATGAGGGGCAGCTATGCAGTTCAGTGGATAGGCAGCCAAGCCTGGAAAAAGGAAGTCCTGGGTTCCAATCAAACATCAGACATTCCCTAGGTCAAATACTTAACCCTGTTTGTATAGCCCTTACTGATCTTCTGCCTTAGAAGCATGCATTCTAAGACAACAGATAAGGGTTTCTTAAAGATAAATAAATACTTGTTTGCTGATGGACTAATTAGAAAGGTAAGTTAGAACCAGGTTGTGACAGACTTTAAATGCCAAGCAAAGGATTTGGAATTTCATCCTAGAGATAATGGAGAATCACTGGAGTTTTTGAGCTGAGAAGTGACTTGTTTAGAGATGTGCTTTAGAAATGTTACCCAGCAGTTGTACACAGGATGGATTATTCCAGGAAGAGTCTTGAGTTGGGAAGGTCAGTTAGTATACTATTATCATAGACTAGAACACAGGAGGGGTGTGCCTGGGCTGGGGAGAGGGACGATTATGTGAGCAGAGAGAAGAGGACAAATACATAATAAAATCCTTTTCAGTTGTATGGATGTGCTTGCTTTTACATTACATAAATTTATCGATTACTCCCATTTCACAAACGGTTTCTTGTAACAAAAAGTAAAACTAATAAAAGACAGGAAACTCAGCTCAAAGTTCATTGAACATTTCACATCTTTAGCATTCTCCCCACCTTATATTTTTAATGAACTGAAATCTCTCCCACACCCAACCTATTGTAAAGAAGAGAGAAGAAAAAAGGAAGAAGAAAAATTCCAATAATAAATATGTGTAGTCAAACAAAACAAATTCCCCCGAGGGCTGAACACAAAAAGGTATATGTATTATTCAGTACCCTGAATCTGTCACTTCTCTGTAATGGATAGGATGTTTCAACATTGTTCTTCTAGAATCATAAACGGTCATTAATTGATCATAGTTCTTTTAGTTTTCCATGTTATTTTTATAATGTTGTTTTCAGTATATGCATTGTTCTTCTGGTTCTGCTCAGTTCTGTTGTGAGGGTTATTTAGCAATTAATTTAGTATTAGTGTTGGACCTAGCAGGAAGGGCTGGAGGATTCCAAGATGGAATGAAGGAGCAGAAAGTTGGGCTTGGACTCTGAGAGAGACTCCATTAGTGGTTGGGGACATAATTGTTGCTAACCCTGGGAGATCTCAGAGTTAGGGAAAAACTGGGATTTTTCCCTGGGATCATGAGAGGTGGAGGCTTTCAGCAGTGGACAACAGACCTGCAGAGCAGCACCAAGTGGGGAAGTGGTTAGTGATCTGGTGGACAGCATTGCAAACTCACTCTCCCTACCTGGGTACCTTGGATCACCTGTCCTAGTGGAGTTGGCTCTTGGCATCCAGTGACCATCCTTGGATTTACCATGAGACCCTAATTGAAAGCCTTCCTTGGGCCCTTTAGCTGAGCTGACCACCAGGTTTGGAGGAGCTTTCCCTGTGACTTCAGTACTGCTTCCTTTGGGCCCTGTTTGGCTTAGGTCAGTAGGATAGTGTAGTCAAGTCCTTCCCTTGCCCCTGTGGTTTGCCTTTAGGTTGTAAGTATAGAATCCCTTATTCCCATCCTTCATTATTATTTCCCTCAATTAAACTGTTATAAACTTTTACCTTTTGCCTGCTGGTTCCATAGACCCTAGCCTAGGAGGGCTGAGTGACTGTTGGGCCTAACTGCCATTCCTGTGACAGTTAACAGCTTGGCAGTAAACCCTGATCTCCCTATCCTGGTTGGTCCTGCCTCTCCTTCAACCCAGTGTGAACCCACAAACCATTTAGATTACATTTTAATAATAATAGTTAACATCCCTGGTGCCTCACCATTACACTTCATTCTTCATGAGTTTACAAAAGTCTCCCAAATGTTTTGTTTTTATAATGTAGATATAATATCCAATCTGCATCAACACGGTAACTGACTGGGATGGGCAATGAGGAAAAATGAAGATTGAAGAATGACCCATTTGGGAATTTGGCTAACTAATAAGATATAAATTATTAGGAAGAATAGATTGATGACAAATATGAGTTCTGATTTTGACATAAGTTCGAGATGTCTACAGGACATCCAGTGGCAATTGTCTAATATACACAAAGGAGACAAAAATGTAAATGAAAGGATTACTAAAAGGAAGTTGAGTTCTGAGTAATTAGGCGGGGAAGGGGGTAGAGGAAGGGAAATCAATGACTACCCCAAAGAAGAGAAATCTTCCTCCCTTGTGGCAGAGACTAGCAAGAAAGAATATTGTATATATTTTCAGATGACTAACTAGGAATCAGTCTGACTGGGAAGTGGGAAACAACTATGACATAAAGACAAAAAGTCTCAATAAAAGATATTATTTTGAAAAATGTCTAAAAGACAGCTAAAGAGGAGGGACTTGAGCTCACGAAAGTAACCAAAGACAAATTCGTAGATCTGGGAGCCATTTATCCAGAAATGATCATTGAATTGCACAGAGCTGATGAGAACACCATGAAAAGATCAAAGGGTATAAAGAAAGAAGAGAAGAGGGCCAGGTCAGAGCCTTACGGTATACCTACACTTTGAACCAGAACATAAATGATTAGTCAGCAAAGGAAACTGAGACGGCTCTGCTAAACATGTATGAGGATAAGGGAAAGTAATATCATGGAAACCCAGAGAGACAATTTTACAGAAGGATAGAGTGGTCAATAGTATCAAATGACACAGTCAGGGTCTGTGGAAATATTGGCTTGCAAAGGGAACTGCTTAAAATAAATTTCCTCAACTTCTCTCTCCCAGTCCCCCTATTCCTGGCCCAAACTTAGCCAATAGTCCAGATCTTCTACCAAAGAACAAAAGGGGGTATCTAAATCTATCCAGATTGATGTATTCCTGAAAAAGCGAACCAATGTAAAACCACCTGTCACAAAATTTGAAGTGCATTCCTCAGAAGCTAAAATTTAGCAGCTAGGAAGAAGGGATCTGGGTGGGAGCTCATGACTCCTCAGAGGTCTCTCAGGGTAATAGTAGCACAGGGAAAGCACTGACAGAGGGGATGGTGAAAGAGCAATGCTTTAGTCTTCACCATTAGTACCCATCAGAAATATGTATCCTAAGGGTTCTCCTCTTTCAATTTTTCTGGCCATCCCTATATCTTCAATGGTGCTAAATACTACCTCAATAGCTGTAGGGGACCTAGGTGGCACAATGGAGAGAGTACCCAGCCTGAAATCAGGAAGATTCATCTTCCTGAGTTCAAATCTGACCTTAGACACTTACTGGCTATGCGACCCGGGACAAGTCACTTTACCCTGATTGACTCAGTTTCCTCATCTATAAAGCAACCTGGAGAAGAAAATGACAAACCACTCCAGAATCTTTGCCAAGACAACCCCAAATGGGGTCACAAAGAGTTGGACATGATCAAAACAATTGAACAACAACCTCAATAACGTGAACACAATAGAGTGACCCTGAACTCCCTTGTAACAGTACCACCAGCAGCTATAGTTTTGTCACCAAGAAGAATGTGCCAGCTTTGGGCTGCCACCTCTAGGCATAAGACAAAAGGAGCGTAGGGAGGAGAGGGACAGGAGAATCACATGTTCTCAACTCTCTCTGCATTTGGAATGAATACGTCCTACTATTTCTAACCCAAGTAGGAGATAGCCAGGGAGGTTTTTAGCAGTTCAGTCTTTGTAGAAGAATCAGCTGAAGCCATCAATGCTGAAAGCAATAGGCCCTTTTATTTGGCTTTTTTTTAAGGGAAGCTTTAATTGGAGATACCCCAAGGAGCATAGAGATGGAGATAGGGACAGCAAGGAGAGAGAACCGTACCACTATCACACCACCACCACCACCACCATGGGACTGGACACTGAAGGGAATATTACAAAAGGCATTGCCTCAGGCCTGAAGGTCTTTGGGAAGAGAAAGATGAGGAGACCATAATGGTCAATGGTCCGGGAACTGGAAAATCATTATGCCAAGCTCTAACTAGGAATTCTGAGTCTCTTCATTTTACGCACTGTGGCCAGTTCAGACAGCTCCAGGGTTAGTGTAGTTCTTAAGGTTATAGAAGAAGTGGTGTCCCACTTAGATATGTGTGGTGGTATATGTATTTCTGAGATCACAGGCATACAGGTACCCATAAACTAGGAATCTAGAAGTTTCTAGACTGGAAGTTTCAAAGGGTAGAAGATCCAGATACAAGGGCATCAGAAAAAAAAAAAGGAGAGTAGCAGAAGGAGATGTGATAAGTACATTGACTGCACGTTAGGAAGAAGAAAACTTAAGTTAGAAAGAAGAGGCTGTTCTAAACTGTAATTTATACACTAGTAATTCAAAATTTCATAATGTGAGTTTTCAGATGACAGAGTGTATTCCCTAACTTATCAGCTCCACACTAGTGAAATTAGTGATACCATATTAGATTTTAATATAGCAAGCAATATTTATATGGGGGTTCTTCCATGCTTGCCTGAGGTCCCCTTCAGCTCAAAAATTCTGTAATTCAGTAATTCTGGGAGCTCATAGGAGCTGATAAAATCTTCAAGAGAGAAGAGAAGGGAGTCCAGGACATGGTCTCATACATTTTTTTAAAAATCCTTACCTTCCAACTTAGATTCAGTGCTCTATATTGGCTCCAAAGAGCGACTACAAGGCTGGCCCTCTAGCTATCATGCCATGACATTTATTATATTTCCTGTATGTTAATGAATTATGGCTAACGACCCCAGTAACATTAAAAAATGTTCTTAATCCCTCTCTTCTATATTAGAATCAATATTTCCAAGCAGAAGAGCAGTAAGGATTAGGCGACAGAAGTTAAATGATTTGCCCAGGGTCACACAGCTAAGAAATATCTGAGGCCAGATTTAAATCCAGAACCTCCCATCTCTAGGCCTGGCTCTCAATCCACAGAGCTATCCAGCTGCCCCATTAAAATAATATTTTCTAACCCACAGTAGTTTAATTTTTTTAAATCCAAATTATTATATTAATTTGGATTAATTGCATTTCTTGCATTATCTCTTTAACCACAGAACATCAAAGCCAAAAGGAATCTTTTAGTCCAGATACAGTTAAAAAGCTTTCATTTTTTTTCTATTAAATTTTTTACTTTTAAAAATTTTCCATGATTCCATGATTCATGTTTTCTCCCTCTCCCATCCTGGATTTCACTAGCAATTCCACTGGGTTATACATACATACATACATACATATATATATATATATGCATATATATATTCATTTTTGTAAAAGAGCAATCCTTTAAAACCAAAACCTCAAATCACATACCAATATAAACAAGTGATAAATCACATGTTTTTCCTCTGTATCTCTACTCCCACTGTTCTTTCTCTGGCTGTGAATAGCATTCTTTCTCACACGTCCCACAGAATTATCCTGGATCGTTGCATTGCTATTAGTAGCCAAGTCAGTTACCTTGGATCGTCCCACAATGTTACACTCTCTGTGTATAATGATCTCCTGGTTCTGAAAAGCTCTCACTTTTGTAATAGTTAACCTCTGGGAGGAAGATGGAGACCAGCTTGAGTGACAGATCGTCAGTTATAGAATTTAGAATTTACCCAGATGGCATGAGCCAAGGGCAAAAGACAGTTGGGACCACCTCTATAAAAGCTCAGGGGCAGAAGACTTCAGGGTCTTATTTTTGAGAAGGGGCTCGTGGGTGGTGATGGGTGGGTAGGCTTAGAGACCTGCATATCCAGCACCTGTTCCTGATAAGAGAGAAACCTGGGAAAGGTGTCTTAAACAGTAAACAGGTGGATGTGTGGGAGACAGGAATGACAGGAAGGGGCCCAACAAGTAGGGAGACTAAAGTTTAACAGCAAAAGGCTGTCTGTTACTGAATTGGCTGTTAGGTCCAACTGCTACTCTGAAGCACCAAGACTAGGCTTATGGTAATCAGCAAAGTAAAGACAAGAATTTATAAGTTTTGGCAACATATTTAATCAAGGACAAACTAAGATTAAGGATGGGAATAGGGTTTACTACACCTAAAAGCTAAGGGCAAACCACAGGGGCAGGGGAAGGAGTTGACTACACTAAACTAAGACCTAAGCAAGACAGGACCCAAAGAAAGCTGTACTGGAGTCACAAGGGAAAAGTTCCTCCCAACCTGGTTCCAGCCAGGTTTGGTCAGCTTAGCTGAGGACCTGAGGGTGGTTTTACTTGGGTCTCATGGCTAATCCAGGGATGGTTTCAGGATGCCAGGAGTCGACTCCACCAGAACAGGTGATCCAAGGTATCCAGGTAAGGAGAGAAAGTTTGCAATGCTGTCCACCACATCACAAACCACTTCCCTACTCGGTGCTACTCTGCAGGTCTGATGTCCTCTGCTATAAGCCTTCACCACTCTCAGGATCCCAGGGAATCTGGATACAACTCCCCTAGCTCTGAGATCTCCCAGGGTCAGCAACAGTTTGTGCCAACCACCATGGAGTCCTTCTCAGGCACAGGCCACTTCCTCCTTCCCCTGCATTCCATTCAGAATGTCCATGACCTCCAGCTAAGGCTTTTCCTAGCCTGCTTACACACCTACTTTTAAACTTATGCCTCTTACACCGATTGTCTCATAATATCCATTGACCTATTACTGAAAAAGACTGAGAGATAAACATCAACACCAGCTACCAAGAAGAATATCACAAACGCTTCCTTTCACTTGGTCTAGACCACGGCCGGGTCTGACCAGGGTCTGGGAGGGAGAGAAGCCTCTCCAGATGGCTGCCAACCTGTTACTTATAAATTAGCCTAATCTAACTCCCATAGGTTTAGCGTAGCCATCCCCAACACCACTTTCCTCATCCTGAATCCTCCCCCTTTGAATTATAGCAATAAACCATTTGAAACATAGTTCAAGTGAAGATTGATTTCATTACTGCCAAAGGGGAAAAGGGATTTTACCAAAATCACAGTCATTGGGTATTATCCAACCCAATACCAATAACTATCCTTACTACAAGCCTTTATCCTCTAACCTAACCCAACCCAAGTAACCAGAGGAGCTGTGTGAACAATATACAGCTTCTCGCTCGATAACTTTGGCTTGGGCACTGTTTGTGGGGTCGAGTACTTAAAGCCGAGCTGAACACTCGTAAGCCCTGGTGGTTACCACCTCATGTTGGTGGCCACTCAGGCATCCCTATCCTCACTCAGCCTAGATCCATTTTCCATCTAGGGATCTTGGGCCAGTTTGTCAGGCCCATCTTACAGAGGCACCATACCACTCTGTATAACACTTTTCAAATGAAGACACTGGCCTATTATTGAATATTCATGACTGAACATTTCATAAATTCTTTTATCTTCATTTTTTACACTACTTTCCAAATGTCCTGTCTCCATTTGGGTTCCCTATTCTGAAAAGCATAGTGTAGACCAAACATTTTTGGCCTACCGCCCCCTTTCCAGAAAAAATATTACTTAGCACTACTGGAAATTAATTTTTTTTTAATTTTAATAGCAATTAATAGGAAAGATAAATGTACCTGTGGCCATCACCACCTCCCTGGATCCCTGCAGCACCCACCAGGGGGCGGTAGCGCCCACTTTGAGAATCACTCATGTAGATGAAATGATCTCCTTAGAAGTAAATACTATTACTACATTATCATATTTATAGCAAGATATTATTTTTACAATAAGCATCTGAATACTTATTTAGCTCTTTTGAGATATAAAGCTCCTCAAAGGTAGGATTATGTCAATTCCATGTCCTAGACTTCCTACTACATTGCCAAGTATTATTGAGCCATCAAAGAATTCGATGAAATTATTGTTGCCTTTTACTACCGTGGCTAGTGTACATTGTACAAACATCTTCAGGGTATTTTTTTCTCAGGTATATGGAGGTATTTTCCACTTTATTTACTTATCTGCAATACTATTTGCCAGTTCTCATTCCTGCTATGTATGTGTGTGTGTGTGTGACAAGCAAGCATTGTAACAAAATTTGTATTTTTTAAAATTGAGTTAGTTACTGAAACAGATTTTTTTTTCATTTTCCAGAGGACTTCATGGATTTTGGTGAAAACCACATTGGACATTGTTCTCTCTCCAAAGGGCTTTAGTGTTCTCTGTTTTGTTTCCTAAAATGTCCTGGTCCTGATTCCCATTTACGCGTTTAAACATTTTTTGCCAAATTCCACTAAACTTTATTTTTTTTCTTTCATTTAATTGAATTCTATCATGACAATAAAGTACCCTTGCCATTTGCCGGTTTCATTTTATCCACATGTTCTGCTAAATTTGAAACTCTTTGTCGTTGTTTCTGTGTTGTCTTATAAATATGATAGTTCTTTATTTTGAAAAGGGGGTTATGATCATGCCTACTGAACCTCAGATATAGGCATAAACTATGAATATTAATAAATGTGAGTTCCCTAATGGTGGGCTCTGAGTCACAAAATTACTTATGTAGTATCTATCCTCAGTCAGATGCTCTAGAATGAGCCAAATAATGTGCCTTTTGATAGAGGAGCACATGCAGTGGGGGGAAATGATGCTTAAAATCAGATACTGTACTAAGCAAAGTACTTACAGTTAATCTTGACCAAGAAAGAATATTCTATTATTATAGGATAATACCTACTTTTACAAAAAGGAAGGAAATGAAAATCAAAGTGTCTTTATTTGCCAATTACTAATCATTTAAGAATACACAAAGGATGTAACCATAATGTGGTAGAGATTTTTAGAATAATTTCTTATCACTGGGAAAACTTGTGAATGACAAAAAAGAAAGCAATTTCCTGATTATTTGATAAAAAGAAAGAGCTCAAGTGAAATAATTTCACTCTTTCTGGGGAAGAAAAGGTAAATTTCTTTTTCAAGTAGTGGTAACAGATGGTTTCTAAGTGCTCTGGAATATTGCCTCCCTCCTCCAGGGTGAATAGCTTCCTCTCATCAATGGATCCAGTTATTTGGCTTCAGGTTCTGATAAATTTAAGAGAATTAAGTTGATGTCTAAAATGGTACAACCAAAATGAAATTTAGTAGAAACTTGCTTCCAAAAGATTCTTCTTCCAATGCATACCCTACATCTAATTTGTCTCACCAAATCCCATTGTTTCATCTTCCCAAATATGGCTGTACTGCCATGGAAGGAGAGAATGTTATGAAAAGTATTAAAGTGATGAGGTGTATTAGATCAGGGTTGACAAACCTATTCCCAGTTCGAGTGCCCAGAGGGCAAATTTAAACTGTCTCCAGATTACCGGAGAGAGTTGAGGGAGAAAGTGCTCCCTTTGGGAGGCTGGAAAGAGGGGTGGGGCATGCAAAAAATGTCCACAGGCAGATGCTGGGAAGAGGGGGAACAGAGCAGCTCCCCAAGTACCAGCTGTGCGCACATGTACCACAGCTTCTCCAACAAGGTATTAGATGCAGAAGAAAATCCCAGGAGAGTGAAGATAGCAAAAAACTATTGGACTTTACAAGAGATCCTGTTTGACAATGTCATAAATGTGATCAAAATTTCAATTTCCTGCATGCCATAGAATTTTGGAGCTAGTAAAAACTTTAGAGAGCTTATTTTGAAGATGAGAAAACTGATAGCCAAAGAGAAATGATCTGAGTAAGGTCATACACTTGCCTAGTAGCAAAGACACCATAAGAATCTAGGTCTCCTCATTCCCAATCTGTTCTCACTCTTATCCTAACTTTCTGTAGTTTTTCTACAAAGTTACTAATGATCTCTTACTTGTTAAATCTAATGGCCTATATTCAGTCATCCTTCTTGACTTCTCTGCAGCCTTTCACACTGTTGGTTACCTTCTTCTACTTCATGATCTCTTCTCTCTAGTTTTGTGTATGTCTGGTTCTCTGCCTACCTGTTTAACCACTACCCAGACTCCTTTGCCAGATCTTTATCTAGATCATGCCTACTAACCGTAGGTGTCCCCCAACGTTTCGTCCTGGGTCTGCTTCTCTTTTCCCTTTATGCTACTTAACTTGATGATCTCATCAGTTTCCCTGGATTCAATTATTATCTCTATGCAGATAGATATCAGATCTATTGACCAAGCCCTAACCTCTTTCCCGACTGCCAATCATTCATCACCTGATGTCTACTTGACATCTCAATTAGACATGCCACAGATATCTTAGACTCAGCATGTCCAAAACTGAACTCATTATTTTCCCCCACAGATCCTTACTTCTTCCTAATTTACTATTGAGGGCAACACAGTACTCTCAGCATCTTGGGCTCAAGACCTAGATATCATCCTTGACTCTTCACTTTCTCCCTAGTGCCAATAGCCAATCTGCTGCCAAGTCTAGTAGAGTCTACCTTCACATATCATCTTTCTTCTGGGTCTCCTTCTCTTTTCTTATATTGGTACCACCTTGGTACAGTTCTCATTACCTCAGGCTTGGATTATTGCAATAACCTGCTGTTTAGTTTTCCTGCCTCTGACTTTCCCCCATTTATAATCCTTTCTCAACACAACTATCAAAGTGATCTTCCTAAAGTTCAAGTCTGACCATATTACTTCCAACTTCCAGAAAATAAATTCCCAATGTCTCCCTATTGTTCCTAGAATCAATTTGTACTTTGGGTTTTTAAGGCCTTTCCTAACATGTCCCACTCCCAACTTTCCAGTGTCTTAGCCCTTATCCCATGCCATATACTCGGCAATCCAGTGACCCTATCCTCCTTGCTATTCCTTGAATATGACATCTCATCTCCTAACTTTAAATGTTTTCCCTGGCTATCTCCCATATCTGGAATTTTCTTCATCCTTGCCTCCATCTCTGGCTTTCTTCAAGTCCCAATTAAAATTCTGCCATCTCCAAGAAAACTTTCCCTGTCATCTTTAATGATAGTCCCTTCCTTGGAAATAAGTGTCAGCTTATCCTGTATTTCTTTTTTGTTCATACTTGGTTATTTGCATGTTATTTCCCCTACTGCATTGCCTTTGTCTTTCTTTGTATCCCTAGAGCTCAACACAGAGCCTGGAACAATGCAGATGCTTAATAAATGCTTGTTGGGGGGGAAAAATCAATACTTTCTGACTTGGCTTAGCTTGCTGTGCTTTAACACTATATCATATTTCTATTGTGAGCTATCAGTTACATACTATAACAATATTAAAACATTAATAAGGGGCAGTTAGGTGGCATGGTGAATAGAATCCCAGGCCTGGAGTTGGAAGGACCTACCTGGGTTCAAATCTGACCTCAGATACTTCCTAACTGTGTGACCCTGGGCAAGTCACTTAACCCTATTTGCCTAGCCTTTGCCCTTCTACCTTAAAGTTGTTAGTAGGAGAGAAAGTAAGGGTTAAAAAACAAACATTAATACTAGCAAAATATGAGTATAACAAACACCATCACAAAGAATCATTCTTTATAACATTTTTTAAAATCTTCTTAAATGGTCTACTGAAACAAGGCTTTATCTATTAAAAATTCCTTATATTCTAAATTCACAGAACCCATTTGGATGGCCTTACATCCTGTCATCAGTTAGCCTTGAAAAATCATTGCAGTCTAGAAGAACAGAGAATGCATTTATCTTTCCTATTTCAATTCACGGCATTATCACCATCGTTACTTTAAAGCATGTGGACACTCTGCCCACCAGTGCAGATCACCGTATCTATTCAGTCTAGCAGATATTCTTCATGATTTGCTTTGCCTAGAAAATGTCTTTATCCTGAAGCCAACTGGTGTAGAGTCACCCTTTTTCAATCATTACGTCCTCTGACGCCTTCATTTCTTCAGCTATCTAATCAGGGGACTAGACTCGATGATCTCTAGAATTTCTTATCGTTTTTGATCCAAAGTTTGAATGAAATTCTAAAAATCTCATTGTATTGAATGCATAAGCCAGAGTTTACTTTTCATCAGAGGTGTGTTTCAGTTGTAGATCATTTAGTTTGACATTTTGGACCAATTTTATCTGAGGAAACTCATCTATGGGATAAAAAACATAATCTTTAGGGGAAAAAATGAGTCACTGGGAGCTTTTAGATAAAAGACAGCTTTAGATGTAACCTGAGACAAGGAAACAAAAGAAATAGAGGTTTTAAATTATTCCAGTCTGCAACACAAAGGAAGAGAACCATTAAGCTAGCAACAAGAATTTGCTGACAGTACTGATGCCCCTAAACAAGAGTTCGTGGTTACTTTAAACAACAAAAAAGGAGAGAAGAAGAATGAAAAAGAGGCAACCCCATAACCTTTCAAAACCAATGATAAATAGAAAATAGAAAATGGGCATTTAGAAGATTCATCATTGAGCTCAGAGCTTTTCGCACTTAGCTCACCTTTGCAAATGTGACAAATCAATGCAGACTAGACGTTATTATAATCGGATGATGTCATCAACAGTGTTAAAGGAATGGATCATTGGCATTTTTGTCTGGGTCCATAAGGGCAAACAACTCACACAAGCAAAAAAAAACTCAGCCATATATGAAGGAAGATGGGCTTAATTACAGAGGGCAAGTATTATGCTGCCAGATAGAGTGGAATACCCCATGATCCTCAAATTGCCCTTTAGTGTGTAAGGTAAGGCTTAGAAGTAAACTAACAATTATAAAATTTTCTTATGCTAGGAATTCTGTTGTTTTTTTTTTTTAATCAAGCCCATCATTTCATTGGTTAAGAGAACTGCCAATGAGAGAACTTCCTCCACGATGAAGATTACCACTTATTTTTCAAACTTAGTCACAGAGAGAACCCTGAGACAAAGAAGAGAAGTGAATTGTTTAGAGTCATTCAGCCAGCATAAGTCAAAGATAGGACCTCAACTCGTTTTGGAATTAGAAAGAACTGAACGCAGGTCTTTCCAATTCCAAAATAAGTTCTCTATCCACCGTATCAAACTGTGTCTCTCACACTAAAATATATTCTTACATTTTTAAGTGGCTCACGAATACCAGAAAGATTAAATAGTTCATAGATTAGGAGCTAGAATGGACTTTGCCAATCTTCTCATGCTGTCTGATCATTTCACTGATGATCCAATAGGATGGGAGAGGTGGAAGAGTCTACCCAAGGTCACAAAAGATAGTAAATGCCAGTGCTGAGATTTGAACCCAGATTTCTTTTACTCTCTCTCCAGGGCTTTTCCCAATGTATTAGACTGTCTCATGTGATTGTTGGTGCTGTTCCTTTCTCTGAGAAGCTACATAGAACAGAATATTGGATTTAAAGTCAGGAGAGGCCTGGGGTTGAATATGGCATCCAACATGTATTAATTATTTTATCACAGAAAGAATCATTTCACCTCAATTTTCTCATCTGTAAAATACATATAGTAACTATAGTATTGTGTCTTTTTTACTGGCATGAGAAAATTGAGGAAATTGAGGGGATTAAGATAGCAAGTAGTTAATTGTGGGAATTGAGTGAACCACACTGACTCCATCTTGTGTCTTAATTCTGGGGCTACTTTAGTTCCCTTTCTATTCAGTTATGGGCCTAGTCTAAATTCTATCTTGTTAAAAAGTTCTATTTAGTTGTGGGAATTGGGAGAAAATCTTATTGCATTGTTTGAACCTAGCCCTGTGTAGCTGGGAAACCAGACCCGGGTACCTACTATTTAGAGATCCTTAACCAAAGACCTAGGTTATGTTGACCAGAAACCCAGACAGATCCTGAGAATGGTGTGAGGGGATTTCTCATAATTGTACATCTCAAGCAACCCATATGTCTTATCTGAAAACTGGCCCTCTCTGATCAATCAGTTATTGTTTCCATGGTTCTTTGATTTTTTACAAATATTTGGAGAGGAACGGACCACATCTTTTCCTGAATTCAGGGGATCGTGCCTGTTCACTCTTTCCTCCCAACTTGGAAAGTCCCTAATCTTTCCTCCAGTTAGAAATCAGATTGCCTAATGTTGTATTGTTTCCTTATTATTAACTGGTCTTATTTGATTAATTATTTTTACTTAATAAAAGTCTGTCTCCCCCTGGATTCATGGGGTAGCACTAAAATGAGGAAAAGATTTGGTCCCAATTTGTTGGGCAATTTGCAATGCGTTGCTTAACAGTGATATGCTCAGAAAATCAAACCTTTGTTTCCTTGATCATTTCCTCTTTTACTCATCACGCTAGGCTGCTATAACAAGCACATGAGATCCTAGATTTAAAGTGCTTTGTAAGCCTTGATATCTAAATGCCAGTTCTTAATTTTTGTATTAGATTTATTTTTAATGTTTACTTTTTCTCCTCATCTCAAGCATTTACTAATGTACACTTTCCTCATCTTCTACCCAGGAAGCTTTCTCCTGTAACCAATGAGAAAAGATAGTAAGGCAAAACCAACCAATTACTGACTGTATCTCACAGCAGCATATGCAACATTGTACACCCATAGTCCCACAGCAAAAGAAGGGAGGTGCATATTTCTGCTATTTCCCAGAACCAAACATGGTCTTTGGGACACACGTCACTTCATTTTGTCTTATTGTTCTCTTTTGGTACATTGTTATAGTGTGCATTGTGTCTGCCTATTTCTTCTCAGTGTATTCTACATTGTTTTATACAAGTCTTCCCAGATTTCTCTGATTCCTCATATTTGTCACTTCTTATGATACAGTTCCTAAATCATCATTTGCTTAGCTATTCCCTAATTGGTGGGAACCTGCCTTGTTGCCAAAGCTCTATTATTAAAGAATTCCTGTTACTAAAACTGATATCAGTTCTCCTAGCTTCAGCAGAATAGGAGCAAGCAGTCTTGAACTAGAGAGGAAAGCAAAGTCCACACTTACAAACACGGACATAGCATGATAGATTTAGAATTGGAAAAGACTTTAAGTTTAGGTTAGGAAGCTACTGCAACAATCTAAGAGATGAGTGGTAAAGATCTCTATCAGGATGGGTGTGGTGAGAATAGAGAGAAGACACATGTAAGGAATGTCGTAGAGAGACCCTGGGCAAGTCACTTGACCCCCATTGCCCACCCTTACCAGTCTTCCACCTATGAGACAATGCACCGAAGTGCAAGGGTTTAAAAAAAAAAAAAAGGAATGTCGTAGAGATAAAATCAGCATTATTTGACAAGAAATGGACTTAGGGTTATTAATGAGAGGGAAGAGTCAAGGATGACTCCTAGATTGTGAATTTAGCCTACTGGAAGAATGGTGGTACCTCTAAAGCAGTGGTTCCCAAAGTGGGCGCCACCGCCCCCTGGTGGGTGTTGCAGCAATCCAGGGAAGCGGTGATGGCCACAGGAGCATTTGGGATTTCGAATGTTTTACCTTTTTTTGTATTACATTCTATTCTGAGTTCAATAAATAGTTTCATAATTTCAAAGTTCAATGTTTCTAATTTACACCTTTCTTTACTATATTTTACAAAAAAGATAGAATTAATTAATACATATTAATACATTAGTACATATATCTTTCCTATTAATTGCTATTAAAATTTAAAAAAAAATTTAATTTCCAGGGGGCGCTAAGTAATATTTTTTCTGGAAAGGGGGCAGTTGGCCAAAACCGTTTGGGAACCACTGCTCTAAAGAAATAAAGATGCTAAACAGGAAGATTTGGGGAGGAGGTAATGAGTTTGGTTTTGTCATGTTGATTTCAAGGTACCCATGGGGCATCCAATTAAAGATGGAAGCTGGGAGCTTAAGAGAGATAGGCAGACAGATATTGAAGTCATCTGTACAGAGGTGATGGTTAACTACATGGGAGCCAATAAGATCACTGAGATAAAATATTGATGATGAAAAGAAGAAGGCCCAGGATGGAGATCAAGGATATAATCACATATAAAGGGCAAAGTATAGGTGATTGTCCTTAAAAGAAGATAAGGATTTGTCAGAGAAGTAAGGGGAGAACTATGACAGTATGCTACCACCAAAACCCAAGAAGGAGAAAATATCCAAAGAAAGGAAGTGGCCAATGATGTCAAATTCTGCAGAGAATTCATAAAGGATGAGGACTGGGAAACGACCATTGATATTAACAGTAAAGAGATCATTGGTGGCCTTGAAGAGAGTAGTTTTGATTGAGTGGGAGATGAAAAAGTGGAAACAAGAAGCATCTATGTTTCTCCCTCGAAGAATTTGGCTCTGAGAGAGAGGAGATATAAATGACTACAGTTTGAAGGGATGTTAGTTTGTAAGGAGGTCCCCAGTGGCATGCCTATGAAATTTATATAAGCTGTCACTCTTGCCTGAAATATATTCCCTCCTCATCGTTGCTTGGCCATAAGCTAGTTATCATTTTTATTATTAACTTAGATAAGGTATAGATATCACACTTAGCAAATTTTTAGGCGACTCAAAAAGTGAAAGAATTAGCTAACACTTAGCATAATCAAGCCAACAAGGTCTTGAGAGGCAAGCCCATTGAACTAAAAATAATATGATGAAATGAATTAGAGAAAAATCACACGCCTGAGTCTTTAAAAATCAGCTTCCCAATTAAGAGTGCTTTGATAAACTGAAGTTTATGGAGGGAAAGATTTGGCAGTTTTAGCGGAATGTATGCTCAGTAGGAGTCCATTGAGTATGAAAAAGCACCCAAGAAAACGAGTATGATCTTAAGCTCCATTGAGTAGCATAGTCCAAGACAAATGAGGTGAAGTGCTACTATACGTTGCTATATGCAGACCACATATGGATTATTGGGTTCCATTCTGGGTACTCCATTTTATGAATGACAAAGATAATCTGGGAAGTGAATCCAAAGGAAAGACAAAGGAGAGCTTGGTAAAGGGTCTTGAGTTCAAGCCTTATGAGGACTGATTGAAGGACCTGGAAATGTTGAATTAAAAAAAAAAAAAAGGAGACTTAAAGGAGAAGTGATAGAAGGCTGAAGTTATTTGAAAGGTTGTCACCTGAGAGTCAGTAATCTGCTTTTTTCTGCTTGACCCTAGAAGTCAGAACTTGGAGAAATCTGTAGAAGTTGCTAAGATGTAAATTTAAGTTTTATATGAAAGAAAAATCTGGGCAATTAAAACTCTCTAAACATAGAATGAACTGCCTATGGCATATAGAAGACAGATAGGAGCAGCAAGGTAGTACAGTAGATAGAATAAATGCCACTTTTGAAGTCAGGAGGACCTGGCTTCAAATCCAACCTCAGATATTTCCTAGCTGTGTGACCCTGGAGAAATCACTTAACCCTATTTGCCTCAGTTTCCTTATCTATAAAATGAGCTGGAATGATAATACATGTATGACTCAAATTGCTTATCGGCTTTGGGAAAGGGAAGGGAGAGAGAGGGAGACAATTTGAATCACATATTTCAGAAAACATGTGGAAAATTTTTATTACCAGTAATTGGTAAAATAAAATATCTTTACTAAACTAAAATAAAATGATCTGGAGAAAGAAATGACTAACCCCTCTAGGATCTTTGCCAAGAAAACCCCAGATGGGGTCAGAAAGAGTTGGACACGACTGAAATGAATGAAGAAAAACAACAACAAAACATTGGGAGTATATAGAGAAAATCAAGACCATTGTAGAAAGACCAATTATAAACAACTATTTGGCTACTCATGCAGGCAGAATGATAAGATGGGTGAAGAAATGCCAAGTACTCAGTTGCTCAAGCAACTTAAATATATTTTATATTTATATTTATAAATCAAAGGCTTCATTGCTAATACCTGCTTTCTCCTGTACAATGAGATTATCTGGATGAATTTGGTGATGAATTTGGATGAATCTAAGGACATAATATAATGTATCACAATGGCTGCAGTTTTTGGTAAATCCATGAACAAGATTGTTAATCACTTTCTATGTTCAAAGCTCTGCCCCTCTTGTTATTATTGTTCATTTTTGTCGTTATTGATCCCATTCGGGGGTTTCTTGGCAAAGATACCAGAGTGATTTGCCATTTCCTTTTCCTGTTCATGTTTACAGATGAAGAATCTGAGAAAAGCAGGGTTAAATGACTTGCCCAGGGTCATCTAGCTAGAGTCTGAGGCGGAATTTGAACTCAGGTCTTCCTGACCCCAGACCCAACACTCTATCCATGAAATAGTGCAGCTGCCCCAGACTCTGCCCTAGATATTGAGAATAAAATAAAAAAAAAAACCAAACCCAGCCCCTACCTTTGGGAAATTAATTTTTCTATTGGGAAAAAAAATCAAATGTACACAGATAAGGAAAGACTAGGTAATCTAGAAGAGGAAGAGGGACCTCACATTAGGGAAGGGAGAGGAGGAAAGTGATCAGGGAAGGCTTCCATTAACTGGAGGCACCTGAGTTGAACTTTTAAAATATAAGCTCTTTAAGGGCAGGGACAGTTCACTTTTTTTTTTTTACTTTGTATTCCAGTGCCTTCCAAATAGTAATCGAGTTAAAGGAAAATGAGGGTTTTGAGACAGAAACAGAGAGACAACGATAGAGAGTAGGCAGAAGTGTATAATAGACTTTGGGGGGCAGCTTGTATAAAGAAAGGGAATGTCAAATTCAGGACACCCCTGGGACATAGAGCATGTGAAGAGGAGTACTGTGAAATGTCTGGAAACACTGATGAGGAGCCAAAGAGAAAAGAAGAAACTGAAATGGCAAGAATCCAGCAATTTATTTTCAGTACTTTTCAGTCATATAAACACTTTTAATAGGATTTACTGAGTGTATGATCCAAATTAAAATGAATGTTATGAGTTTGTGAAATGAATTGCACAATGAAAAATGTGCACATCAATGGATTCAGTCAAGCACAATTGGGAAAGTTTAAGAAAATCTTAAATGGAATTGGAACTGAAAAACAGAAAAGCACAGCAAAGTGAAAAGTAAGAAGGAGGTTTGGGCAAAGGTAATGGAAGCCAGTAATGGCAAACAGTAACCATGATGCAGTTATAATTTATTGTGAGATAGTTTAAATAAATAAAATTGGCTGCTCGATAACATGCATTCTTTTGATTTTGGGTGTAATAGAGCACCCAAAGTAGAACACTGTTACATTAAAAAATAATAATTTAATAGGCATTTAAAAAGAGAAGATATGGCGGCAAATTGGTAGCAATACACCAATTACATAGTATACATTCAAATGTCACAAGTTCTAGACATTGAAATTTCCCTTGAAGTCCAAATGGGTCATAAAAGAAGCGATTATATGATCCACACTTGGAAAATTGGCAAAATCCTCCCCGCCTTTTTATGTTGTATTTCTTGCTGCAAAATGTATTTGCTTCTTAGAACCCACATGCCTCCGATTCAGATGCTAATAAATCTCTTTGCCACTTGACATCATTACATTGAAAATACAAGGTTGCTTGTCATGTGCATCAGTCATTCTAGTTTGGATTGAACACCAATAAGTTTATCTCTCATCAGATCGGCAGCAGGTCTTTCTATCTGTCTCCAGCTTACAGATATTTTTAGCTGTTAAAGACATCCTTTCTTTTTTTTTTTTTTTTAACCCTTACCTTTCATCTTAGAATCAATACTGTGTATTAGTTCCAAGTTTCAATTAGTACCAAGAAGAATGGTAAGGGCTAGGCAATGGGGGTTAAGTGACTTGCCCAGGCTCATACAAGCTAGAAAGTATCTGAGGTCACATTTGAATCTATGACCTCCCAGTCTCCAGGCCTGGCTATCCACTGAGCTATCCAGCTGTCCCCAACGACATTCTTTAGTTCTTTCTCTTGACTATTCTGTAAGCAATACATATTTTCTCATTCATCTCTTAGCATTTAATGGTAGTTTAACTGGAGATTTTTTCTTCAAATGGAACTTAGTCTCTATTGCTGATATTGAACACGGCTCCCAGAGTTTAAAAAAAAAACACAAAAGAAAAAAATATATATGTTATGTTTTCCCCGAAGGTCAAGGCCACATGACTAATCTCCCATAAGAGACTATACTACTCAACACACTAGTATAAACTAGTCAAATCTTATTACAACTAACAATACAATAATTTCCAAATCCTAGTTTGTGACCTCCTTTGTATTTGAATATAATTTTGCCAACCCATCTTTATTCATTCAGTTCTTGACCCCCCTCTGTCTAGGTCACTTTTAGAGCTATGTCAAGCAGTTTAAGTGGCCTAGAAGATAGAGTCAAGCACACACAAGCAATGCCCTTCTTCCCATTCCTCAGACTGGTCCCTTAAGCCTAAAGACACAGACAAGAGAGACAATATAGGCAACATGGTCTGTACCAGTCTGTTACATCATGTGTCTGAAAGAACGGAACTAAATCCATGTCATTTTTTTTCACATAGCACATAAGATAATGTCCCATATAAGGAGCAAAGTTGTGGACAATGGAGTTCTGCCCTTTCCCATAATCCATTTCTCAAGTGAAGATTGTGTATCCATTGTACTATTGAAGAAGGACTTAGACCAGGAAGAGAAACTAGAAACTTGTCTTGTCTAACCTCCTCATTTTATAGATGAAATTTAGTCCTAGTTAATTAAGTAAAGTCCCTTTTACAGCTGAAGTTAAATCCAGAGAATATGTCTTGCCCAAATAGAACCAGAAAACCTAGATCCTCTGGTCCTCAGCCTAGTGCTCTTTCCATTACACGCATTATTTCCAAAGTGCGTAAACCTTGGGAACCCAGGTCACTTTGGTCTCCTTGGAACCAAATTGGAAAGAATTACTAGGGAGAATCAAACTAATTGAACTACCTGAGTCATTCATGAATCTGCCCAAGCCCAGTGTAGCCTTTCCAAAGAAGTTAAGATTGCAGCATGTTTTCCAGACCTGGCTATGAGAGATCCCACATACTCAAACTACTTGGGGTCCAAGCAAAGCTATCACTAGAAATTTCAGGCAACTTACGCAAGTTGCCCAAAATATACATGGGAACAGGGTCATTACCTCATGACAGAGATTCCAAGAAAGTAGCATAAAACTCCTACTAGGGAGATCACTTTGAAAAGAACTAGAGGTAGAGAGCAGGACAAGGGAATAGGATCAGACATGATAGGCTTTCCTCTAGGTCTCTAGCCTACTCTCATAGCTTCTCTTTTAAGCAAATTAATTAGTGGCAAAGTTCTATTATTTCTAGATGCTAAAAGGCTACAAGATCTGTCAGAATTCAACAAAATTTCATGTTCTCTAAGTTTATCATCCTCCAGGAAAGCCATGGTCACCCAAACAAGGGTTTAGGATTGCAATTAAGTATTCTAATATAAGGACAAGTAGGTGGCACAATAGATAGGGAACCAGATCTGGAGATGGGAGGTCCTGGGTTCAAATATGGCCTCAGACATTTCCTAGCTGGGTGATCCCAGGTAAATCACTTAACAGTAATTGCTTAGCCCTTATCACTCTCCTGTCTTTGAAACAATACTTAGTATTGATTCTAAGATAGAAGGTATGGGGTTTTAAAAAAATTCTAACGTTGGCACAAGATAATTACATCATGTTCATGTGGCACTTCCTGGATTGTTTCTAGGTGGCAAAGGACAGAAAGGGGAAAGAGGAAAGTTAAGTGTCTTAATATATTCCTCCATCCAAGAACTGTAACTTTTCAGAATTGTAACTAGGTTGGAGTATCTGGGGATTTGTTCTAGCACACTAACACCCTGGAGGAATCACGCTTATTTCTTGTGGCAGCCTCTATCCAGAAAGAAAGGAAAGGAAAACAGGAAGAATCCAAGTCCAAATCCTTGGATTCTTAGGAGATTGGTCCAAGAATAAGGAGCAGGCGTGAGTGTGGTGTATTAGAGAGGTGCTATTCCTTTAGATTACATACAATCCTGAACAGAGGTACAGTGCAATTCAATTCTTCTTCACAAATGAATTTATTTCAAGCATCCAAATTCCTTCTTATAGCTTTAATGCTTCTAACAGGAAAATCATAAGGATGAATCAAGGAGAAGAAGAGGACCAATCATTTCTCTATATGCCTGTCTACTACCAGTACTATTAATCACAGATTAAGCAAAAGATATTACTGGCATAAACATAGATAGCAGCAGATAGACAAGTGAAGCCAATGCTGATACAAATACTAAGTAAACATTGACATTTGGTGCACAGGGTTGTAAAGGCAGAGGAAATCTTGGAAGTTATATGCTTAGACAATTCAGAATCAGGACAATGACAACTTCTAATCTCTTTAGAAGCATTGAAGGAAAGATAACTTCTATTTATGTATTTATTTGTGCATTTTAAACCCTTAACTCTGTGTATTGGCTCATAGGTAGAAGAGTGGTAAGGGGTGGGCAATGGGGGTCAAGTGACTTGCCCAGGGTCACACAGCTGGGAAGTGTCTGAGGCCAGCTTTGAACCTAGGACCTCCTGATTCTCAATCCACTGAGCTACCCAGCTGCCCCCGAAAGGTAAACTTTTAGCAAAAAACAAAACAACAACAAAACTCTAAGGGTATGTTGTGTAGTATTTTGTTTTCCAAACTAAATTCCCAAATGCTTTCCAATTCTACATCTGTGTACCTAAAATTTCTGATAATAAAGGATGAAAAACAGGACTACAAAGCAGGCTAAGGCTCCAGAGATAAAGAACCATGGATTCAGTGGTACTGTAAGGGATGTGTGCAGACCAGACATAGAGACTTAGAAACCACTTCCCCTCCTTCTCTGACATGCTAATTACCTCATGCTATCCCACAAGTGCAGTGTGACAGCAAGGCCATCATTTTTTCCACCTTTTGGGCTTCGGTGGTAGATTCACCTCACTGACTCCAAATTCACCCAGAGGAACTAAGGAGGTAGTGGGTTTTCTGGGGACTTCCTCCTCTGAGATTGAAGAATTGACTATTGGGTACATAATAGAAATCATCACTCAAGCAGAAAGTGCTAAGCATCTTGTCAAAGACATCATGGCTGCTGAAAGAACAGCAGTTTCCCTGTTATCTTTGCTCCTGAAAAGTCAACATCTGTAGCATCAGAAAGTGAAGCAAGTGTCAATCTATTTACAAGGGCTGGAGCCTTCTCCCAGAGACCACAGTGACAATCCAAGACGATTCTGAGCTTCAGAACAAATCTATTTCAATAAGATTGTATGAACTAGTAAGGATTTTGGCCTAAATTAATTTCTCCAATTGACTGTCATTTAAAATTTATGGCTTCATGTATAACCCAGATTGAATTGCCTGCCAGCAGTGGGAAGGGGAAAGGAAGGGGAAGAGAGTGATAAGTTTGATCATATAACTTGGAAAAAACTTGTGTGGAAATTTATTACATGTAATTGGTAAAAAAAAAAAAAAAAGCAAACAACAAAAACAACCATTTATACATTAGTTAAATTTTATAGTTCCAGCAGTGATTCTCAAAATATGATTTATAAAGTCAAAATTATTTTCATAATAACCTAAAATGTTTTTAATTTCCAATATGACAAATATCACTTATTATAACTCAAACAAACAAAAGCTCTTTGAGGAGTACACAATACTTTTTAAAAGTATAAAGGGTTCCTAAGACCATAAAGTTTGAAAATTGTTAAGTTTTAAAATCATAATTTTAAGGCTGGAAGGACTTCTAAACACTTCATTTTAAAGATGAAGAAAGAAGTTTAAAATATTTGAGAAACAGGTAGATTTTTAAAAAAGTAAAACATTTATCTTGGTAGAGAGAGGGAATTTGACCTCTTAGTAGTAGTTTTTTAAATTATTATTTAGAAATTGTTGTAACAGTTTAATAGTATCACCTAGAAAGTATAAGTATGTGTCATCCTATCTTCATCCTTTTCTCATGGGCCCTGATTTGTAGCTGCTGAACTCTTTTTGTCCCAGCTCTACCATTTTTTAAAATAACCCTTGCCTTCTCTCTACGAATCAGTACTAAGTATTGGTTCCAAGCAGAAGTACAGTAAAAGATAGTCAATTGGAATTAAGTGACTTATCCAGGGTCACACAGCTAGGAAATGTCTGCGGTTATATTTGAACCCAGGTCTAGCTCTCTATCTCTATCAACAACTAGCTGTTTTTCTACCATAGTTCTATAGGATAAATCATATTCATAGAGCCAAAGCCTATCTTTGCTCATGTGTGAAGGTCAACCAGTTATTTTTAGGTACTTGGGGGTAAATTTGCTTTTGTTGATTTATTCTTCATTTCTGTTTCCAGACTAAGAAATCATATACCTATTGAGGAATGGCTAAACAAAGAGTATAGGAATTAGCGAATTGTTTCATAAGAAACCATGAGACATATGCTTTCAGAGGAAACTGTTGGAAGACAGACCTCTACAAATGAATGCAAATTGAAGAGAATAGAATTGGGAAAACAATTTATGCGATGATATTATCCAGAAAAAGCAACTCAAGTGTTGATCAATGCAACGACCAAGCACAAGTCCAATAGTCTAAAGATAAATCCTACTACCCAGCTCCTGCCAGAGAGATGAAAGAATTATAACACGGAAAGAGACATACATTTTTTGACATGGCCAATGTGGAAATTTGTTTTGCTGAACTACTCATATTTGTTAGGAGAGTTTTATTTTTTGTTTTTATCATTCAATGGAGGGTAGAGTGGAAGGAAGAGAAAAGAAATGTTTGTAGAAATAAATTAATAAATAAATTGTTTTAAGGGAGATGTCTCCAAATAACATTGTATTACCTGTAAAAACTACATCTGCTAAAGAAACTACAACCTAAAATAGGGGCAGCTGGGCTAGCTCAGTGGATTGAGAGCCAGGTCTAGAGATGAAAGGTCCTAGGTTCAAATCCGGGCTCAGACACTTCCCAGCTGGGTGACCCTGAGCGACTGTGTAACCCATTGCCTACTGGCTGTGGCCCTATGCTCCTAGAATGGAGTCCCAGGATAAAAAAAAAAAAAAAACACAGTTTGGGTTCTCCTTTAAAAAAAATTTTTTTTAAAGAATGCTTTTGAGACTTCTTTCCCTAAAACAGAACTTCATCTGTCTGCTATTCATAAAAATGGACCACAAAGTAATTTGAGGTATGACTATTGTTTTATGACTCACCAAAACAGAAAAGCTATTGTTTTTAATGTTTTTACCTTTTATAAGACATTTTCTAATCAATGGCCATCCACTCCAATAACTAAATTCATCCTCCTCTCTTCTACCTCATAGTCTCTGCCCTTAAAATTGAAAAACTTCCATCAGAAATGGATTATTTGTGGATTATTAGCATAAAATTAATGCAAGCTATAGGTAGCTCCATATATCCTTATCGTTACACTGAAGAATCAACCCTCTCATTGAGGATGAAAGACACTGCCTGTTCCCAGACATCTGAATGTTTGGTGTCTTAATAATGATTTTGGCAGACCTGTTTTGTAGGGTTAGCACTTTAATAAAAACCTTAATAACAAAAAAAGCTTTGAGCAACTAGAGGGATGTCTATGGATTACCATTCTTCTAGCTGGGTTAATCAGAGGTTTAATTGAGCTTTGTGATATCACAGTCCACCTTCTATCCCAGTTAGAATAAGCAGGGTCTAATGAACCTCTAAATAAAACCATATATGAAGGAATAAAGATTATTTTGTAGGTCACATTAGGACACTTTGCTAAAGACACTGCATTGTCCATTTTGCATTTTCAATGTTCATGATCTAGTCATCTTCAAATAAAGATATTTAAAA
The DNA here is from genome assembly GCF_016433145.1 of Gracilinanus agilis. Lineage (NCBI taxonomy): Eukaryota > Metazoa > Chordata > Mammalia > Didelphimorphia > Didelphidae > Gracilinanus > Gracilinanus agilis. Next base: position 119,408,979 of record NC_058135.1, on the reverse strand, counting down.
TTTTTAAAAATAAATAAGTAAATAAATAAAATCATATTAAAGTAAAACATAAATAGTAAGTCAGACATTTGGTTCTGAAAATAATTTGCTCTGTGGAATGTTTCATCCCAAAGAAAATTCAGAACAACACCTAGGACTCCCGGTAGTTCATGAAGGGTCCACATAGCTTTCCCCTTTTAGGTGAACACTATCTTTTAACCCCCAAATTAATGTTTTTGCTCTAATGTTTACTCTAAAACTTTGGACTTCCCTCTAAAAAGGAAGTGAACTTTGGATACTAAAAAGATTTCTCCTCTTCCAACATCCAGTAGTCCCACCTATGCCTCAGGAGTCTATATTGGTGCCCAATTTTACAGGATTGTCCCAAGTGTTTGTCCTTCCTTTGGAAGGAAAATAAACCTTGGGCTGCTAGAGAAGCAACCTTTTCCCACCAGATTTCTGCCACCCAAATAACTCATAATAGTAGCAAAAAGAAAATCTAGATTTTTTTTTCTTCTCCAAAAGTTCAGTCATTTTCTGCTTTATCAGCACCAGGTCCATGTCCTTGATTGTCACTTAAAGAATGTGACTTTATTCCAGAAGTCTAAGTTTCAGAAACTTGGCCATGGAGTTCCCTTCTCTATAGTCAATGTCTTGGGATATTGTCATCTTGCCATTGTCTCTTTTTTTAAAAATAATTTTTATTTTTTAGAAAAGTTAACATGGTTACATGATTTATGCTCTTACTTTCCCTGTCATCCCCCATCTCCTCCCCCTCCCCACAGCTGATGCGCATTTCCACTCGTTTTAACATGTGTCATTGATCAAGACTTATTTACATACTATTGATAGTTCCATTGGTGTGGTAGTTTCGAGTCTACATCCCCAATCATGTCTGCCTCAACCCATGTGTTCAAGCAGTTGCTTTTCTTCTGTGTTTCCACTGTCTCTTCATTGATGCTATATATGACCACTGGGTAGATTTGGTTTTGCTTGATTATGCTTATTTGTTTTTTAAACACTTACCTTCTATCTTAGTATCAATTAAAAAATGTAAACATTTATCTTCTGTCTTGAAATTAATACTGTATATTGGTTCCAAGGCAGAAGAACAGTAAGGGCAAGGCAATGGGAGTTAAGTGACAGAGTCACACAGCTGGAAAATGTCTGAGGTCAAATTAGAACCCAAGACCTCCCTTTTTCAGGCTTAACATTTAATCTATTGAGCCACCTAGCTGCCCCCCCCCCTTAGTATCAGTTCTAAGGCAGGAGAATGGCAAAGATTAGGGTATCAGGGTTAAAGTGACTTGTTCAGGGTCACATAGCTAGGAAGTGTCTTACATCAGATTTGGACTATGCTCATTTGTTACAAGGGCTTTCTTTTCCTTCTGTTTTTAATTCAGGGGTGGGGTGTGGTTAATGGGCGCTATGATGGTAATGCCAAATAAAGCAAGAAAAGAAAAAAGAAGAGGAATGCTGAAACCTTTTTTTTTGAAGTGTACAAAGGAAGACAGAAGGAATATCTAGGAAGCACAGACAAGTGGGACAGTTTTGAAAGTAATTGGTTGAATTTATTACTTAAAAAAAAGTAAATGATAGGAGGGGGCAGCTAAGAAGATTGAGAGCCACGCTCAGAGTTGGTAGGTGTTGGGATCAAATCTGACCTCAAACACTTCCTAGCTATATGGCCCTGGGCAAATCACAACCCCCATTGCCTAGCCCTTACCATTCTTCTTCCTTAGAACCAATACATGGTATTGATTCTAGGAAGGAAAGTATGGGTTTAAAAAAGAAATAAATGGTAGGGAATAAAGACTAACAGTTCCACATACAACCTTTTTGTGTTGTACTTCATATGTAGAAATGTTCATATTATTTTGTTTGTGTGTATTAAGTTTGAAATAAAAAATACTTAAGAGACTATGAACAATTAATCCAAGTCGTATCTCCAGTTCTGTTTCCCACATGATATTGGAAGAGAGTTCAACATTGTGTATGCCAAAGTAGAATCAGTCTTGAGGGAAAAAAATCCAGTAGAAAAACAAGTTAAGAAAAAGGAAGTTTCACCTTTACCTCTGTAACCTTTTCCCCAGAGCCCCCCTTCTTTTAGTACAGTTTAAGGACTTTGCTCTTATTTGATTCATTTCCCTCCACTGAGGTAGAACCTAGAAGTCTTGATATCTGTCACTCCTTTGTTGGCAGCACAGACTCTGTAACTGTCAGACATAGAAGATGCTTACTCACACAGTAAAAAATAAAATAAATAAAAGGACTCATGTCTATGCCCATGGAGAATAAAAAAAAATCCTTCCCCCTTTTCCCTGTCCCAAAGATCATTACTAAGAGTGACACTAAGTTTCTAGAAAGGGTGGAGATGTCAAAACTGGTCCTCCCTCTACCATAACTATCATAACCTGGTCCTGCCAGGTGTCTACTAAGCTACTGCAACCCTGTTCCATCCACAACATATACCATGGATTCATCTTGTAATGATCAATGTCTTTCACTTCCAAAAGTTGGTGCTAATTACTTCGAGAGTCCAGTTTACTCAAATATTAGGTGAGTAGAATGATTCCATAGATGCCTCATTGGGTGGTGTTGTAGCTCTTTTAATTTCTATGTACCAATGTTACAAGAAGGTGGAAGGATACTTCCAATAATAGCCTACATGAAAGAAACAGTCTATAGAATATTAGCCAGAAAATGTTTAGCCAGAAAAGTCAGATGCCTCATGATGGAGTTTGTGAGATGACAGATGACCCAAAAACTGTTTTGGCACCCACAAAATTCAAAAGTGTTAGGTAATAGCTCTCTGGTGCATCTATAAGAGAATGTGGATAGGAGTCACAGGAGGAAAAGGCATGGATAGGAAACTCATAGTAGAGGCACAGAGGAAACTCATAGGCTGAGCTATAGAGGCTATTCAAGTCTAATCAGTTACAAGCTCCTCCTGATTCTCCTCTGGGGCTGGTCATCCTTTTGCTTCTCTCCTTGCTTTTCACCCTGGGTTTAATACAACCTCATTTACCAATGAAAATGCTCATTTGCCCACTTTCTGACTGAATAGGTTCAAGAACAAAAGAGAAAGACAGACTAGAAATGAGGTACCTAGGAAAACTAAAGAAGATGGCATGTTGCTTTAAAGAAGAAATGTCAGCAATTTTTCTGATGATGCTATTTCTCTTCTCTAAGGGAAAAGAAATAACCAGGGATCTGCACTTTGGTCTGTGGGAGAAATTGCCAAAGGCATAACTGCTAATAAACTTCAGGCAACCCAAGCCACCAAGATACTCCTTTCTAGGGAAAATAGCCCCACCCACTAGACCAAATGATTGAGGCTTGTATGATTACAAAGTTTGAAGATTTTTTTGGGTAGGATAGACATCCTACTCAGTATGAATCTGCTTAGGTACTTATCGACCTTGCTTCTGGGATATCTGACCACCAGCTTTATTTTACCAGGATTGTGGTAGACAGAGATGTAACTTACCTTATTAGCCTCTCTCCAGATTCACATCCCAAAAAGGCTATATGGGCTTTGGGAAACATGGCAAGTGATGGTTTAGTCAATAGAGACTTGGTAATCATTTATGCTGTGAGAGTCCTTATTCCAATTCTCTTTTCATGTCCTGACATATTATCATTAGTATGTGGTTACTTAAGAAATGTTACCTGGGTGCTGTCAAATCTTTGTCAAGAATCCTGTTTTCCCTATAAAAGCTGAGAACACATTCTTCCTACATTAATTTACCCTTTGTATTTTGATGATCCAAACGTTCCGAAAGACATATGTTTGACCATTTTCCATCTCATGTATGGTTGAAATGGCCATATTAAAGTGGCTGTTAAAACTGGAGTTGTCCTATAGGGGTGAAAGTATCTGATGCATTACTAGCAACTCCTCTTAAAGGGTTATAGGAAACATCCTCACTGGTACAGATGAGCAAACTCAAATAATAATCAACTGAGGAGCTGTTTAAAGATTTACTGTCTTTCCTAACTTGCTTATTTACCCTCAAGCCAACATCTAGATGGAGGCTGCATGGTATCATGCATAAACACTATAAATAGTGTAAAAGGGAATTCTTTGTACTCTTTGAGTTTACATTTATGAAAGGGAATCCTTTATTCTCTTTGCCTAGTTGGAACTTACACTTTAATTAACAACAACTTAAGTACCCGTACTTAGTACCTCACTAGATTGTGAAGTTAGTATTAACACTCTTTTGTCTACCTTTTGATTGAATCAACAAAAGCTTGAACTAGGTGGAAGAGCTCACAAACCACTTAAAGAATTCACAACCTCAGAAACTCAATCAGCCAGGAATCTGTGAATCCTTTTGATGAGTATTCACCCCTCCAGAAGGTGAGAACTGGTTCCCACAGTTGAAGGTCAACAAGTCCTGGCTGAGAGGAGCACTGGAGCAACATTTAATTAGATAGGCTAATGTCTTCTCTACCCTTTTGTATTTCTCTACTTTCACTCTTTCCATCTCTTTTGTAAATAAAAGCTATTAAAGGTCGTTTTGACTTTGAGCAATAATACTTTGAATTGTCGACTGCCATATTATTTATAATTTTCATATATTTTAGTCAACCATTAAAATTAAATTCTTACAATAGCAAGTTGTGAATCATGGGCTAGTCCTGTAACTGGTTAGGATTCTGTTAAAGGAGGACTTTAAATTACAGAAAGCTATATGGACTGTCACAAATGACACAAGTTGGAGACATAATACAAAAGATTGTATATATTCTCCAAAATATATTCTGGAGTCCTTAATCATTTTTATCTGCAAAAGAGCAAAATTGACCTGGTTATTCTGGTTGTAATTATCTTTTAAATAGGTTTTTTATTGATATCTTCTGTTTAGTACGACACCATAGTTATTCCACATAACCCTCCGCCTATCCTTTCCTTTGTCTCTTCTCCTAGAAAACTGTCCCATATAACACAGTATTTTTTTAGAGAGGAAAAAAAATCAGCACCACTGATCAATACATTGGAAAAATCTGAAAACATGCAATATTGAACTCCTGTGGACCTCCACAAAAGGGGTTTATAGAGGATATGTTAACTATTTTCACCAGTTTGCATTTGTTTGCAATATCTCTGTGCTAGCCCAAGGTCAGTTTTTGTATAAATTCTATGTAGAACTGATATATGTACAGTAATACCTTGGTTTTCATTGACATCGGTTATCGTTGGTTTCGGGTTTTGTGGATTTTTTTTTTCTTGAAAATTTGTCTCAGTTTTCATCAGTTGCCTTGGATTTATTTCATAGGTGTGCCCACTTGACCTTGATGCTGATTTTGTGAAGACAAAAGGTGACATACACATTCTCCAGCTCAGATTGAGCAATACATGTATTGAAAAGCAAATAAATCCATTTATCCATATAGATAGTAAATAAAAATCAGATAAAGCATACAGAAGAGAGGATATACCTGACAATGTACAAAATGAATGAGCTCTCTCATTCGGAGTGAGATATCTCATCTCAGTCAAGTAGAAATTCTCCTATTGTATCTCAGCTGAGAAGAGGGACACAATCAAGGTAACAACTCCTCTACATGTCAGCTTCTTTCCAAAGTCTTTCCAGATAATGCCTTGATACCAAAGGTCCTTATGGAGGGAGATTCCCCTTTCAAACAAAAACCCCACTCCTTTCGGTCTTCCATATGCCAAGAAGAATCTTCAGAAAGGTAAATGCCATGTTAAATGTTCGTTTATTCTTTATGTTAGTCTTTTATATTCATTACTTATGGTTTTTAGTATTAAACGCTATAGTTATTCTCTATAAAATGTGTTTTTGGTATGTATTTGGAGTGTCTAGAGTGAATTAATTGGATTTACAGTGATTCATATGGAAATAATTACCTCGGTTTTCATTGGTTTCTGATTTCACTGATTGTTTTCAGATGTATTATCAATGAAAACCCAAGTATCACTGTATATATAATGTAAATATGGGTATATGTGCTTTTTTCAACCCATTTAGAAGACACTGGAAGTCTCTTACCTCTTATTTCTTTAGCAATTTGTTCAGTTCCGTTTTCCCTTTTGTCTCTCTTTTTTAGCAGACCTCTAAAACTGAGGGAGGGATTTTGAAGTCTCTTAACCCCATTGCGTTGTTGTCTTTTATACATTTGGAAGCTAAGGCATGTGGAGACTTCATGACTGATAGCAGTTTGTTGTTTAGAGTCTCATCATATCATAGTTTCCTACTTGTTCTTTTTTAGATGATCATTTTTTGCTTTGTAGCATGATTGCAGTTCTTACTTTTTTGGTTTCACATAATATATAGTACATTTCCTCCATCTCTTCATTTTTATTTTGTATAAGTGTAATGCTCTCAATAGTTCTCTTAAGTGCTGTCTCTTAAGTGCTCTCAATAGCTCTAAGTGCTCTCAGAAGCTCTCTTAAGTGTTCTCAGCAGCTTTCTGTGTGTGTTTGTGATTTACTTTCTGTCTTGGTATCAATTTTAAGACAGAAGAGTGGCAAAGCAGGCAACTGCAGTTAAGTGACTTGCCCCCTGTCAAACAGCAATGTTGGAGATCAGATTTGAACCCAGGTCCTCCTGACTCCAGGCCCGGTGCTCCATCCACTGTGCTACCTGGCTATCCCTCTTAGTAGTTCTTCAGTGTTGTGTTGTATTCTTTGGAGAGAGCAATGATCTTTAGGTTACCTCTGTGCATCCTATCTTCAGCATCATTAGCTTTTTTTTTTTTTTTTTTTTTTTTAACATTTATTAATATTCATTTTTAACGTGGTTACATGATTCATGCTCCCCTTTCCCCTTCAACCCCCCCCCCCGCGCCCCCCCCACCCTTGGCCGATGCGCGTTTCCACTAGTTTTGTCATGTGTCCTTGAACAAGACCAATTTCCAAATTGTTGGTAGTTGCA
>NC_058135.1:119375411-119399836 GCF_016433145.1 Gracilinanus agilis | reverse complement strand
TTGCTCAGCTTGCGCTTGAGTGAGAGCCCTTTTTAGCTTGGAAATGTCTCGATTCCACGTACCTTCCACGCTGTGTCCTGTTGTGGGGTTCCTCCGTTCGTCTGGACTTGTTTTTATGTCCCCTTGAGGAGTTTTGTGTGTTTCGGTCAGGAGAGGTTTAGAGCTGCTTCTTACTCTGCCGCCATCTTAACCCGGAAGCCCAGCATCATTAGCTTTTGCTTGCACAGTAGGCATGTTTTCTTTTTATGCTCTTGTTTTTTGCTTCTTTTCTCCTAGAGGATCTTTCACTTCTCTATATTTGTATTCTCAATCTGTTGTTCTCACTTTTGGTTCTTTGGAGACACTTGTTAACTCAGATGACAGTTTTTCTATTTGCCCATTATTTTTGCTGTGCATGCCATGAATTCCACTTTCAATTCTTTTTCTTTCAAACCACTCAGGAACAATATGTTGTGGTTCTGTGCTCTCATACTCTACAGGGCTCACTGTCTCATCAATTAGTGGATCATTTTCCTGTATTTTGTAGTATTTATTCATAGATGTCTGAACACTTTTACTAGATATGGAAGGCATATTTCTTACAGTTGTTAATGTGCTCCCTGATGATTTGTTTATGTTCTATGCCTTTAAGTTTTCTTCACTCTGAAATCTTTAGTCTTTTTTTATTCCTGATTTTCCCCTATTCATTTTCTGATTCTGTCCCCTCTGATGGTGGTTTCTTTAAAGACTGGATCTCAATGTATCTCAGCCTTCTCCCACAATGGGCAAATTCATAATTTACCAGCTTAGGTCACTGACTCAGATGACTTTTGAGTTCCTAAAACTGGTTCCAGCTAGATGCTGTGCTCTTTTCCTCAGTCTTGGTGAAGTGACACATAGCACCTGATCCCCCAACTCTTGTACTGTTGCCTTTGTTCCTTAGTTCTCTGGCCTGAGACTGGCCATTCAGAGAGTTGCTGCACTGGTGCTATGGGGTTTTCTGCCCCTCTACCAGCAATTCAAAGTTTTGCAACACTGATATTATGGAGTTGCAGTCCCTGGCAGAGTTTTGCTCCTGAAGGTCTATGGCCTTATAACTATCTTCAATGGCCCCAGGCAGGTGTCAGCAGCCACAATGGGAGGCCAGGGTATGGAAATGGGTTTTCCTACAAGCCTCTGTCAAGTCCTTAAGTCTACTAGAGTAGCCTCTATGCCCCTTTGACTGTCCATCTGCCATACTTGGTCTCAATGTATGATCAGTCCATCTATTTTTTTCTGTCATGAGTTTTTTTTAAAATTTTATTTAATTGATTAATGGAAAAAATTTTTCCATTGTTACATGATTCATGTTCTTTCTCTCCCCTCCTCCTACCCACCTCCCATAGCCAACGTGCAATTCCACTGGGTTTTACATGTATCATTGATGAAGACCTAATTCAGTATTATTGATAGTTGGACTAGAGATATCGTTTAGTGTCTACATCCCCAATAATATTCCCATCAGCCCATGTGTTTAAGCAGTTGTTTTTCTTCTGTGTTTCTACTCCCACAGTTCTTCCTCTGAATGTGGCTAGTTTTCTTTCATAAGTCCCTCAGCTTTGCTCTGTATCCTTGCATTGCTGCTAATAGAGAAGTCCATTACATTCGATTGTACCATAGTGTATCAGCCTCTGTGTACAATGCTCTCCTGGATCTGCTCCTTTCTCTCTGCATCAATTCCTGGAGGTCATTCCAGCTCACATGGAATTCCTCTAGTTCATTATTACTTTGAGCACAATAGTATTTCATCACCAACAGATACCACAATTTCTTCAGCCATTCCCCAGTCGAAGGGTATCCCCTCATTTTCCAATTTTTTTTGCCACCACAAGGAGTGCGGCTATAAATATGTCATGCATTTTTTATGACAAACTTTACTCTTGTTCTTCAGAATTCTCCTCAATTATAGACAATAGCCTGCTCATACCCACTATCTCTTTTTTCCATTAAGGCATTTTCTGGGCTCTTTTGGTCTTTCTTTTAATTAATTCACATTGTCTCCTTTCTTTGACTTTCCAAAGACTATTCATAAGACATCCTTCCATTTAACCACATTTTCCCTCTTTCTTTTGGTTTAATTTTTAGCAAGAATATCAGCAATATGTCCTGTTGGTGGCTATCGTAAAAGGATTTCACATTTAACATACCAGTGGTTAAATGAAAGGTTGTTGACATCTAAAAACAAACGTACGCACAAAAAAAACCATAATGATTCTTAACATCCTCTGCCCCCTTTCCCAGCACTCTGTAGGCATATGACTCCCTAATCTACATTTCCAGCCCTTAGTTCTCTCTTGAACTTCACTTAACCCTCATTGCCAAAATGGAAGCAAGTCTTGTGGGACTAAGGGCCATTTTTTATTTTAACTTAGGATGTACGCTAGCAATAAAAATCAATTTTCATTTCAACTCAACAAAGATTTATTATCTACTATGTGCTAGACATTGTGTTAGTTTGGGAACATAAGCACAAAAATGATAGTGGTCCTGCCCTCAAGGAGCATAATTCTAGTAGGGGAAAAAACATGAATATAGGTAAGTATGAGAGAGAGAGAGAGAGAGAGAGAGAGAGAGAGAGAGAGAGAGAGAGAGAGAGAGAGAGAGAGAGAGGGAGAGAGAGAGAGAGAGAGAGAGAGAATAGTAATTGGTAGGGAGAACATTAACCACTCAAGACAATATTAATGCCTTCTAGGGGAGCTGGTATTGAGTTTTATTTTGAAAGAACTAGAAGTTTCACAAAGAAGAAGTGAACAGAGAGAAAATGACAAATGTGGGGAAAGTTTGGGTGAAGGCACAGAAGCAAAAGAAAATACTGAGTTCAGAAACAGCGAGTAAACTACTTTGGCTTTAAAATCAAGGTAGGGGTGTGTGTGTGTGTAATCATGTGAAATTAGGCTTCAAAGAGTTTAAAGCTAATTGGTGAAGGACTTTCAGTGCCATACAGAGGTACTTGTATTTGACACTAAAAGCAAAAGTTTGCTTCTGAAGCTTTTGTAGCAGGGGGAGTAGCATGGTGAAATATGTGCCTCAGGTTCACCAATTTGGCAACTGTGGGGATGCTGGACTGGAGAGGAGTATAACTGGAAGCAAAGATCAGTTATGAACCTGTTGAAATAGTCCAGGAGAGAGGCCTTAATTAGGGTGTTGATTGTGTGAATGTGAGAACTGTTGTGCAATTAGAATCAACAGAACTTAGCAGCTTGTTGAATGAAGGGTAGAAGGAAAAGAAAGGACAAACATGACTACTGGGTTTCACATTCTTGGGTTCCTAGAAGAACTGTAGTGCCCCTGACAAAAATATAGAAGTTGGGAGAAGAGGGGAAGGATGAGAATGAGTTCTGTTTTGACAAGCTGAATTGGAGATGGCAATGGGACATTTTGGAAGAGATGCCCCACAAGCAGCTAGTGGAGTTAAGGGCTAGAAATGTAGATTGGGGAATCATTTGCCTAGAAATGATGACCGAATTCATGGGAGCTAATGAAGCAATCCAGACAAAGAATACAGTGGAAAGAAAAAAAGAACCTAAGACAGAGTTCCATGAGTATATGGATATGCATGCTTTTTTATTATTATAACTTATTAAATAATTTGTAAAACCCTGTAGAGAAATGAAAAACAGTAACTTTAAAATGTAATAGAAAATCATACATGGTTAATTTTTAAAAAACACTACACTGAAAAATTTTTAATTAGATCCTTCTTCATTACCTTTGGAATACTTGATTCTTCAAATTGAGAATGAGATAGGTATAAGTACCAGGTCAAAGTGAGTTCTTGAAGGAAATAAAATTTAAAATACACTAAATATTCATGATTAGGTTGGTTGCACAGTGACAATTTTTTCAGCTTTAGCAGCAGTTAAAAGCCATTTACTAAAGAGGGGCATGACCTACATTAATGGAAGGATTTCCAATGAAATTACTGATCCTTAAATCACTGAATTATAAACACACTTCCATTATTCTTTAAAATAAAATCTAGCAACACTTGTTTTTCTAATTTTTTACTTTGCTGTTTTCAGATTTTGCTATAATAGAGAACATCGTTCAAAATATTTTTGCGTATCAGTGTGGTACCATTTCAGAATTTTACCTTCATCATCTCCTCCATTTTAGTTCTTCAGTGGATCTGTAATTTCACTGATGCGGGAAATAAATCTAATTTTTCATATGATAGTACCTTCATTCCCTCTCATTCTGTGAAATTCAGATTCATGAGTAGAAAGGAATATTCTTTTGACTTTCTGAACATCATGTGGATTCTGTTGGAAGACAGGGCCATACCTTAGCTAAGAATCTCTCTATCATAACTGGTTTATTTTTTAAAACTTTACAGCTCATGGAGGCTATGGTTTAATCTGATAACCAGGGATAGAATTCTCATAATAGAGTCAATAGAGTACAATGGGAAGAACATTAGTTCTGGAATCAGAGGAATTGGGTTCAAATTCCTCCTTCGACTCTTAATATTTGTTTTACTTTAGATAATTCACTTAATCTTTCTGGACTTGACAGTTTTCAGAGATCTAAATTGAGCAAGCTAGATTAGATGATCTCTGGAGTCCCTTCCAGCTCTATGTCTGTGGTTCTAAGTTACTAGAGGACAGGGAGCACATCTTTCATTAGCAACTAAACTTGTGAGCACATAATATTCAAAATCAAACACATCACTTACTATTTCTTGTGAACATAGACTCATGAGACTGACATGATTTTGTATTGGTACAATCATTGACCCAATAGGGAAACAGATGAAAGAAGGATGGAAAAGGAGGAGTGGGGGGAAGGGGAAAGAGGGAATGGAACAGAATCACAAATTTCATGTATTCTTGTTATAAATTTTTAATTAATCAATGAAAATCGGTTCATTCTTAGCAAAATATCCCCCTTTATATTTGAAGGGAAAATGAAAAGGGCCTAATACCTTTTGCTTTTAAGCCATTAAAATCTCAGGAAATATGTATGTCTCCATTGGATTTGCTTTAAATGAAAGAAACCTCCAGGGTAGATTTGGCACTGAGGAAGGAAGGAAAGAAGGAAGGAAGGCAGAAGGGAGGGAAGGAAGGAGGAAAGAAAGAGAGGGAAGGAAGGAGGGAAGAAAGGAAGGCAAGGAAGGAGGGAAGGAAGGAGGGAAGGAGAGAAAAGAAGAAGGAAGGAAGGAAGGAAGGAAGGGGGAGAGAGGGAGAGAGGAAGGGAGGGAGGAAAGGAAGGCAAGGAAAAACAAATATCATCAGTGGTAATGATAAACTAAAATAAATTTAAATATCATAACCAATATTTATTAAAATGCATACTATTGTAGAATAAGGCCATCATTAGAGATTTAAAAGGCCTTTCCTCTATAAACATGTTAGAAACTAATGATTTGGGACTCCAGCTTTTTAGAGCAATGTATTCTGCTCTAGAGACAGTTGTGAGCTTATACTGCTGACCTGATTTCAGACATGAACTCACCACTCACTACCAACCCCCTAAGACAGCAGAAAGGTTACCCATTAAGTTCTGCAATTTATTGCACTAATTTACAGTCCTTTCAAGTCTGGGCAGGGGATGGGCTGCTCTGGTTTTATAGAAGGACCTTTTTGTCCCTTGTTGGGGACTTTTCCAGAACCTTAACAATTGACTCTAATAGAATCTTATGAATAAAACTAATGAAAACATAAAGAAATGAACTTTGCAGCTCAAGCATACAGTAGCTTATTGTTCAATTTCTCAAGAATAGAAATACCTCCTCCAACAAGGTACCATGGTCCAACCAGTAACACAAGGGCCTCCATAGAGAAGGTGCTCAGGGTCAGAAGGAGGCTTAATATTTCTGAACAGAGATCTCAGTTAGGTAATAATTCAAGGGGGAAAACAAAAGCTTTTTCAGATAATGAACTTATTTGACTAATCGGATTGTGCTTTGAAAAAAAAAAAGACAAATAAGAGGAAAATGAACCCTTTTTTATTTGAAGCAATTCGGTTTAACTCAACAAATGTTCATTAAATGTTTATACCTATCAAATGCAAGTCATTGGTTTAGCCTCTAGGAAGGACAAATTCAAAGATGAGTAAGACATAGGTTCTGCTCTCCAGGAGTTTACTGAGGGGGAGGGGAGCAGCAAATAATGCTATCCCAAGGTAGAAGTGTGAAATTCATAAAAATACACAAACAAAACATCAAGTGTTCCCCCCTTAGTTGGAAGGAATCTCTTCTAGCTGGGAAGACAAGAAAAGTTACAGGATCAGAGATTTAGAACCAGAAACTGTCTTCAAGATCATCTAATTCAATCCCTCTCACCCCAACAATTTTATTTTATTTTTTAAAAACCCTTTCCTTCCCTCTTAGAATCAATACTGTGCATTGGTTCCAAGGCAGAGGAGTGGTAAGGGCTAAGTAATGGGGGTTAAATGACTTGCCCAGGGTTACGCAGCTAGGAAGTGTCTGAGGCCAAATTTGAACCCAGGATCTCCCATCTCTCTCTAGGCCTGGCTCTCAATCCACTGAGCCACCCAGCCGCTCCCACCTTCATAATTTTAAAGAGAGAAATAGTTGCTTAAGGACCAGAGAGATTAAGTGATTTGCTTAAAGTAGCCTAGGTAGTAAGTGATAGAGCTGTAGTATGAACTTAGGTCTTTCCTATAACTCCAGATCTAGGACTTTTTCTGTTATAGCCATGAAGGAAATAATATTTGAGCAAAACTGAAGGAGGGACAAGATTTTCAATGATAGTAAGATTTCAGAGAAGTGGAAAGAGAAGATTTCAGAGAAGTGGAAGGAGTTTCCTTGCTTTCACAATCACAAATACTAATTATCTATTGTAACCAGGTTGAGGAGTCAGAGGAGCTGGTTCAGTAAGTAGAAAATAGATGAGGGAAGGAAGAAAGGAAACAAGCATTAATTTTTATTATAATATTTTATTTTTTTCTCTAATTACATGTAAAAACAATTTTTAATCTTTTTAAAAAAATTTGAGTCTCAGATTCTCTCTCTCCCATCCTTCCCAACCACCCCCTTGCTAAGACAGTAATCTAATACAGATTTTACATGTGAAATAATGTAAAATATTTTTCCATATTAATCGTTTCGTAGAAGAAAATTCAAATAAAAAAGATGAAGAGAGAAAGTGAAACAGTATACTTTGGCCTAGACTCAGATTCCACCAGCTCTTTCTTTGGAGGCAGCTGGTATTTTTTTTTTTTTAATCAAGAGTCCTTTAGGGGGAAGCTAGGTGGTTCAGTGGACTGAGAACTAGGCCCAGAAACAGAAGATCCTGGGTTCAAATCTGGCTTCATACATATCCTAGTTGTGTGACCCTGGGCAAGTCACTTAACTTCCTTTGCCCAGCCTTTATGGTTCTTCTGCCTATAACCAATACATAGTATTGATTCTAAGACTGAAGGTAAGAGTTTAAAAATTGTCTTGACTCATTAAATTGCTGAGAATATTCACAGTTGTTCATTGTGCAATATTGTTGTTACTCTCCTGGTTCTGCTTACTTCACTCAGCATCAGTTATTGTAAGTTTTTCTGAAATCTTCCTGTTCATCATTTCTTATGGCAAAATAGTATTGTTACAATCATATACCACAACTTGCTCAGCCATTCCCCAATTGATGGGTATCTCCTCACTCTCTAACTCTTTGCCTCTACAAAAAGAGCTGCTATAAATATTTTTGTACACAGAGGTCCTTTTCCTTTTTGTCTTTTATCTCTTTGGGATACAGACCTAGTAACAGTATTGCTGGGTTAAAGGGTATGTATGATTTCAAAATCCTTTGGATGTGGTTCCACTTTGCTCTCCAGAATGGTTGAATCAATTCACAATTTCCCCAACGCGGCATCAGTGTCTCAGTTTTCCTATGTCCCCTCCAACTTTTGTCATTTTCCTTTTCTGTCATAATAGCCAATCTGATAGGTGTGGAGTGGTACCTCAGAGTTGAAACAAGCATTTATTAAGCATCTCTTTTGTGCCAGGGGCTGTGATAAGTGCTTTTTGAATACAGGTATCTCTTCCACATTGCCAGGGCTTAGGGGCATATGGCACCCCACTGCTATCTGGAAAATCTGTGTAAAAATTTTTGGCTTTTATGTTCTTTTCACAAACTTTAACTTTTTATTTTTTTAGCTTTGAAAAAGAAATTATATATTTATCATCTCAAAAGTTGAAATATATTGATATTATACAATACTATACATATATTTTATGCTTTTCTGAATTTCTAAACTTTTTCTTTGTCATCTGCTGACCTTTACATGTTGTCTGCAGCTTCCATAAAACTCCCCCAAAATTCAATTTAATTTCTTATCTCAGCCCACAATATGTTAAAAGTCATGATGGGAAAGTCATGATGTGGAAGGGACATCTGTATTATATCATTTGATCTTTACAATAACACTAAAAGGCAAGTGCTAATATTTTCCCCATTTTATAATTAAGGAAACTGAGGCAGAGGTTAAATGACTTGCCTGGGTCACACAGCTAATAACTTAGGATTGAATTCAGGTCTTCCTGACTCCAGGCCCAGCCCTGTAGCCATTGTACCACTTAGCTGCCTTGACAGGGAGAATAAATATAAGGGAAATATAAAGAGAGTCTAAAATTAAGTAGAACCAAATGTTTTGACCCATGAAACCTTTTACTAAAACCATAAACAGAGCTCCAATTGGAAAAAAAGTGGCCTTAGCTCCTTTCTCTGCCCGTGCCCCATTAATCCTCTGACGTAGAAGGCAAAGATCAATGAAAAAGGCAAGAAATGAACAGCATGAGTGGGAAGGAAGAGAAACAAAAGGCAGAGACAATTCACTTAATAAATAAGCAGCCCATAAGTAACCTAAAGTGGGCCATCCTACCTCTAATTCCATTTGAGGCTAATGAGGCAATACTAGCTAAATGAATTCACACATTGCTAAAGCAGCAGTCAGAGAAAACTTTTACATGGGCATTATAAAGCAAACACCTTGATTTGGAGTATATGGTTCTGCTACTAGCTACCTGTGCTGCCTTGGTGGAGTCATTTTTCTGTCTTCAATAGGCTCGCCTATTGTATACTCACCTATAAAATAAGAGTGATATGCCAGAACAAGGGGTCTAAACCCAGAATCCATGGGGAGATTTAGGGGATCTGTGAACTTGGATGGAAAAAAATTTTTATTTCAATATAATTCATTTCCTTTATAACCCAGTGTATTTTATTTTATGCATTCAAAAACATTATTCTGAGAAGAGGTCGATAAGCTTCCCCACACTGCTGATTGTGGCAGGACACCGAAAAGGTTAAGAGCCCCTAATCCAGAGGATCTCTTTCCACTCTAAATCCAGTGACTATCTAAAATACCATGGTTCGCTCCTGTCATTCTGTGATATCCAGACTCATCTAGCTAGCTATCTGTATTATGTGGATCTTGGAAACATGGCGGACCAGACTCAATTGCTTGTCAGCTCCAGGAGATAGAAGGGGAAAAGGGAGGGAGACAAATATGGATTATATGCCTTTGGAAAACTTCTGTGGAAATTTGTTATTAAAATAAAAAAGTTAATAAGGAAAAAATAAATAAAATACGATTGAGAATGGAGTACCAGGCATATTGGTTTAGTGGGAGCTTTAGGAAAAATAAAATATTGTCTTTAATTAATCTGCCCTCACATAATGACTTTTGAAATTGTCCCAAAAGAAGCTTTTTGGAGATTTCTAGTTTTTGCTAAATAAATTTTGGAGATCAACCGGAAGGGAATAGAATATGGGTTCCTTTCTGACACATAACTCTCTTAGGCAGGTTGCATTAGTAGCATTGTCTCTATTTTATGGATAAGAAAACCAAAGCCTAAAAAGGATAAATAATAATCAAATAACAGTGTACATTTCTAAAGCGCTTCGAGGATTTAAAAAGTCTAGTCTCCTGAGATTAGGGTTGGTATCTTGAAATGAATCCATTATATTATCATGATCCAATGAATAGATATGACCCCGAGTATTTCTTTCCTTGGCTGAGCTAGTTTGAAGTGTTTTTCAGTCTTAAGCAATATCGTTGTAATTTATTTGTATTTCACTGGATGATGCAGCAGCCCAAGCAGCAATGAAATAGCAGGGTTAGACTTGTGGCAATTCTGCAAAGTGAGAGAAAACAATAGAGAAAGTCAGTGATGTAAGTGTGAATTCCTGGCACACGGACGGAAAGCTGGGGAAGGTATATGTCTAAACAAAGCACTTACCTGGGACTGTGACATGTCTTCTCTAAACGAGAAGAGATATTGAAGATGGGAGCAGAATTCTGATTCTTAAGGCAGCTAGCTGGTGTACCAGGCCTAGAGGCAGTAAGACTCAGTTCAAATCCGACCTCTGGCACTTACTAGCTATGTGATGCTGGGCATGTCACTTAAAGAAACCCAAAAAACTCCATTTGCCTCAGTTTTCTCATCTGTAAAATGGGAATGATTATTGGACCTGTCTCCCAGGATTGCTATGAGATAATCATTGTAAAGCACTTAGCATAGTGCCTAGCAAGTAGTAAATGCTATATAAATGTGAACTATGATTATAATGACTGAGAGATTGCCTGATCTTCTGAATCTTCTGTGACAAAAGTGGGGCACTGGGTGCTACTTTGTAAAATCAAGAAACACCAGCAACAATAAATCACTCTTACAATACACTTTAAGGTTCACAAAGAACATTTACTTTGTACCAATTCTAAGAGATAGATAGCACAAGCATTATTGCTCTCAATCCATGAATGAAGAAAACTGAGTCTGGGAAAAGTTGTGGAACAACTGGGAGCTCTTCCTGCAAGCTTTCAAGCACTCAGATCTTTCCCTGAGGGGACAGAGCTGGTGGTGGCAGTTCAGTGAGGGTATGGGGATGAGAGAATGCAATCTGTAGCCAAGAGATGGACAGAAAGAGAGGAGAAAGACCACTACTACAGATGATTCTGGACACCAGCAACCAGAGCAGCAGCAGCAACCAGCAACCAAAGACTGGTGGACTTTCCCCCCACTGGCTACCTTGGTGAGCAAATGAGGACCTGCCCTTTACTCTTCTTCCTGCCTTCCATCTGAAAAGGGAGGGGATTTTCCTCCCTAGAGCTTTCGGCTTTCTTTATACTGAATCTTCCCCTGTGCAATAATGGGTTTCACTTTTTTGTGGCTAAAGGCAATTAGGTGGCACAAAAGATTGAGCACTGAACCTAGGGTTGCAAAAGACTTGAGTTCAACCTCAGGTTCAGATTAGTGCTAACTGGGCCACTCTGGCAAATCTCTTAACTTCAGTCTGTCTCAGTTTCCTTCACTGTAAAATGAAGATGAGAGCATCTTCTTCCCAGGGTTGTGAGATATCCAATGAGATATCATTTAGCTTGTGCCTCGCCCATAGCAGGCATTTCATATGTCCTTTTTCTGTTCCCCCTTCTCATCCTCAGCTGGGGGACCGCTGTGAATTTCCAGGAAGGGCAAAGACTTTTAGTTTATGATTTGGAGAAGCGTCTCCAGTTCTGCCCCCCCCCCCTTGATATTTTAACTGGGAGGCAGTTTTATTACCTTCTAGGCAGGAGTTGGAAGAACAGAGGTTAAGTCTACTTTCAACAGTTCTTCCGGGTTCAGGACTAGGTCCTCTCAGTAACAGACTTACCCTAACTTCAACCATCCAAGACATTTTCCAAATCTCCATCTTTGTAGGCTAAAGCATAACTAGGCAACAGTCACTTACCCCATAATCACTCCAAACCTCTTGGGTTCAGTTTTTAAATTCTGAGGTTCTCTGCAAATAAATAAGGTTCTCTGGTAAAAAGTACAGAGGCTGTCTATGATGTGGAGACAAATTCATCGTCTCAGCTAGACTTTTCATTTGCAAATAACTGACTCAGAGTCTTAGTCTTGTACCAGATATAAAATTATCTACTCACTTCTGAAGGGTAAGATCACTTTCCACAAACTGCAAAGGCAGTCTTCAGTGGAATATACCCTTACACGTAGTGTCTCTGTAAATTTCCCCTTACATCCTGGAAATTAGCTGAATCCTCAAAGAAGTTCACTTATACAACTATTATCCTCTTTTACAGATTACAGAATTATGGAATCTCAGAGGTGGAAGGAATCTAAGGGATCATTTAGTCCAACCCATTCCCTCCAGGAAGTACCCAGCAAGAGTCCATCCAATCTTTGCTTTGAAGACCCTTAGTCAGGAGGAGGACTCCAATGCTATTTTTCAATGGTTCTGATAGTTAGGAAACTTTTGGGTTACCTCAAGTCTAAATCTGTCTCCTTACAACTTGGAACCAATGCTATTAGTTGAGCGCCCTGAGGCCAAGCAGAGAAAGTCTGCAGAGCCCTGGTCCAAATGCCTGAAGATAGCTAGCATGAAATCTTTCTTTCAACCACACCTTATGTGGCAGGAAAGAGTTACTCGAAAACAAGCTCAAAGAGGTAAAGTTATAATAAGAAGACATTTATTAAGAGCCTTTAAAGTTTACAAACTGCTTTCCCAAGAACATTTCAGGGTAGGTAGTATGAGAACTATTACCCCTATTTACAGTTGTATCACAGCAAGGGTTGGAAACTGGCCCAGCATCATACAGCTTATCAATAGCTGAGCTGGGTCTCAAGTTTACATTTAAATCTAATGTTCTTTTCATTTTATGGGGTTGCTTTGGCCCTCCAAGGTCACATAGGTAAGAGGATTTTGGAGGATGATGTCATTATATCTCCTTTTCCTCCAATACCAAAATATTCTTTGGGTATCGCGAATCAATTTCTACTTCTTGGCAGCAATGGAGTCTCCCCTGGCTCTGGAATTCCATGGGACCAGACATCCTGCCATCTTTGCGGCAATTTATTTGATGTCTTCCATATTTTTCCATACTTTCACATTCTAGGACCAATTCTTTTTCTTCCTCAACATTATAGCAATCAGTTTCCGTTCTGTCATCTCCTACCTGCTTCTTTTTCTGACAAAGCAGTTACTTTGGGCCAAGATCC
The DNA here is from genome assembly GCF_016433145.1 of Gracilinanus agilis. Lineage (NCBI taxonomy): Eukaryota > Metazoa > Chordata > Mammalia > Didelphimorphia > Didelphidae > Gracilinanus > Gracilinanus agilis. The sequence goes on along the minus strand of NC_058135.1, from coordinate 119,386,866 downwards.
ATAGAAATCCTTTTAAAAAATTATTTAAGGTTGTCTTGCCAGGTTGTCTTTTTTTTTTTTTTTTTTTTTTTTACAGTTTCTGACACACACAAATGAATTCTCTCCATGTACTGAGTTGGGTTCGTTTTTGATGTATTCCTTCTGCTTGTATCATATTCTTTTTCCTTTTTCTTCTTTTTGTTTTGTTGGAACCTCTTATTTTTATCAGTGTAAGTCAGTGATTCCCAAAGTGGGTGCTACTGCCCCCTGGTGGGTGCTGCAGCAATCCAGAAAGGTGGCGATGGCCACAGGTGCATTTATCTTTCCTATTAATTGCTATTAAAATAAAAAAAAATTAATTTCCAGTGGGCTAAGTAATATTTTTTCTGGAAAGGGGGTGGTAGGCCAAAAAAGTTTGGGAACTACTGGTATAAGTCATGGAAATTCCTTCATTGAAGCAGTAGGCAACTCATCTGTATCTTTAATCTTGTATTTATTTTGTTTGTATATATGGAATTAGGTTAACAGAGTCAATTCATTAATTGGTCCACCCCACCTAGTCCAGATACTTTTGTTGAGTAAGAACACACCCTGAATGCTGAACTGACCAGAGGTGTGAACAAAGCAGGAACAAGGCATTTGGTTCTTCAGTACTTCCTTCCCACTCCGTGACTCCATTTGAGGTGTTTTTTGGCAAAGATAGTGGAGTGTTTTGCTGTCCTTCTCTACTCATTTTATAGAAAAAGAAATTTAAGAAAACAGGACGAAGAGAATTGCCCAAGGTCACATAGCTAGTATGTGCCTGAGCCTGGATTTAAACTCAGGAAAATGAATCTTCCTGATTCCAGGCCCAGCATCCTATCCACTGTGCCACCTAACAAAGCCTAGATATCACCAATGAATAAATCAATAATTCAGTCAAAAAACATTTCCACTGGGTTCAACAGGAAATCTGTTCATTGAGTCACTTGTCTTGCTTTGTGGGGAGGGTATAAAACCATTATGCTAGCTGGAAATAACACAGATGAGCTTAGTCTTGATGGCAAAAGAAGCTGCTTCAGTTATGTAAGCCCTTGGAGAGGAGTCTCTTTGGGAGACAGGAGAATGTAGCTCCCTCTTCCTTTTCCTGCCTGGAGCAGGACCTTTTGAAATTCAGAGGCTGGTGGATTTTAAGTTTCCCATTATCATCTTAGCGCTAGCTAGCATCTTTCCCATGATAGCAATAGCCATTGGCAGTGTCTGGCTGACTAATAGATATTCAACTGGTGATTATGGATTCATTTGATGATTACAGTACACTGGTGGGGGCTAGAGAGCTATAGCACTTGAAATACATGCCACAAAGGTCTCAGAGGGACCCTGGAGCCCTGAGGGACCATAGTAGTAGCCATCACCCCAGCCTGCCGTTGTGAATTGGGGAAATAACCCCTAAACTTGTGCTACCTTTATTTATGCACATGTGACACCCCCCCCCATTGGTTGTAAGCTCATTTTTTATACTTTTTTTTTTCCTTTTTTTCTTTTCTTATACTTTATCCCCAGGGCTTGGCATGGTGTGGTGAACATAATAAGCCCTTAATAAGGGTCTATTGATTTTTGTTTTAGAGAATTGTTCAGGGCACCAAAAGGTTGTGTTTTGGCTATGATCACAAAGCTTGTGTCAAAGGCAAGATATGAACCCATTTCTTCCCAAATGCAAGGGCAACCTCCTCGATTCCAATGCCATTATGCCTCTTTCCAACTTACCTCTCAGATGTTTGAGTATAACTTAGAACAAGCCACATTTTCTTTCTGTAATCTGTTCTACAAAATCTAGACACTGAAACCCCACATATTGACTCGATTCCAATCCGACAAGTATGTCCAAAGATTCTATTTACCTCCAATCAGGAAGACCTGGGTTCAAATCTGTCCCCCAACATTTTCTAGCTGTGTAACTCTGGACAAGTCACTTAACCCCATATCCTTCTGTCCTAGAACTGTCAATAGGACTAAAAGTAAGGATTTAAACCAAATATCATTTGCCCTTGGGAAGCTGACATTGAAGCAGGGCAATACAACATGTACACATATTAAATTGAGGGGATCTAGAGGGATCTAAATGCCATCTCTGAAACTAAATATGAAAAGAAATTGAACAATGGCAACATTTTTTCCGTATCGATTATATTGCATTTTTTATTTCCTGATTTTTTTCCCAGACAATAGGTAAGTAAGTTTCTTGACCATGAATCATTCCCTGAGTTACCAAAGACTTCAGTTCAAATCCTGCCTCAGACCCCCACCAGCTGAATAACTCTGGACAAATCACTTAAATTCTCCATGCCTCAGTTTCTGCATCTGTAAAATGAGGATGATAACATTAGCCCCTGTCTCCAAGGACAGTTGTTGAGGGATCAAATGAGACAATATGCATAGCACTTTGCAGCCATAAAGCAATAAGCAAATATTATTATTGTTGTTGTTGTTAATAGCTGGGTGGTAGAATGGATAGAGCACTGGGACTAAAGTCAGAAAGACCTGAGTTAAAATTTGGCCTCAGATACTTTCTAGCAATTTGACCCTGGACAAGTCATTTAACTTGTTTGTCTCAGATTCCTCATCTATAAATTGGGAACAATAATGGCACCTACCAGGATTTTCCTGAGGTTCAAATAAGATAGTAACTGTAAAATGCTTAGCACAGTGCCTGACATATAGTAAAATTAAATAAATGTTAGTGACATTTAAGGAATAAATGAAAAATTTTAAAATGAAATAAAAATAAGTTATTATTCTTCATCTGTCCTTATATAAGCTTCCAGAATTGCTCTCATTCTTTCTAGTAGTTTGGGTTCAGTGAGGGTGAACCATCCTCATTTCCTCAAATCCATGTCCATCTGACCTCAACACTAAGAAAGAGAGACCATGAGGCAGCTAAATGGCTCACTGATAGAAAACTAGGCCTGGAGTCGGGAAGTTGTGGGTTCAGATTTGACTTCAGCTACTTCTAGCTGTATAACCCTGGTCAAGTCACTTGACCCCAGTTGCCTAGCCCTTACTGCTTTTCTGCCTTGACTTAGTATCCATTCTAAGAGAGAAGGTAAAGGATTTTAAAATAATAAAAAGAAAAAGAGAGGAAGCCTACTACCTTCTCTGAGGTCATACCACTTAAGGGCGGAGCATGGCAGGCTTAGCATCCCTGGGCTGCTTTGGGGAAGCTCATCCACCTCAAAACCAGGGTTAAGAAATCTGTTGCTGAAGCACAGAATGTTGCCTTTTTTTTACTTTCTTTTATTATTGGAAGAATGTTTTCTGCAGAAGACACATTGAAAATTGTAAGAAATGTTTGAGAAAACATTTAAGAAATGTACCTTTAAGAAATGATCTGAATATAGCATTGCCAGCTAGGCTCAATCTAATGGCTCAGGGAGGGATGGGATGAGGAGGCCTAATGAGCAAGATCTTTAATGCCATTTCTGGACAAGAACACAGCCTTGACAAAAGCCTTCGATGGCAATGGACACGACAACTTGTCCAAATTCTCATGTGACTTCACTGTTTTCTGATCTTAGCTTCCTATTTTTCACACATTAGTGGGTGTCATGGCAACTGAGAAAAAATTGCTTCAAAAAACCCCCAAGTAAGGAGTGTTAGGAATTGAGGAGACTTTGATTTCAGCAAAACCAGAGAGAGGGCTTCTGAATGAGCATTTTATTTGTGTGTGTGTGTGTGTTTTTTAAAGCAAGAATAATGTTTATCTTTCAAAACGTATTGCTAGGAATCACATATGATTTAAAGTATTGGTGTAGACATTAGCAATGAACTGCCCTTTTCTCTGATTATGTAGGGCATTTATAATGCACCACAGGTACTGGGCTCGACTCAGAGAAGACAGAGTCTCTTTCTGTGAACCTGGATTTGAATCCAAGCTCCATTGCTCAGTGACTTCATGATTTATGAGCAGGTCAATTCTTTTTCCTCTCTGAACCTCATTTTACTCATCTGCAAAATGGGGTCATAAAAACCTGTCCTACCTAACTCAAAAGGACTGTTGTAAGGAAAGGGCTTTATAAAACCTAAAGCACTATAGAAAATTGAGGTGCTATTTTATTATTATTCCAATAATTGATGCTTAGTCAAATTGTGGGAAATTTTACATTTATTCTTCATACTTCCATCATTCAGAGCCCTTCTCCAATTTTTTAGGTTCAATGGTTACCTCTGACTTCAGGTACAATTCTGTGTCTTATTTTGGAGATCCCTTCCTTTCAGCAGGTTACACAGTTAAAGAGTGATCTGATCGACCACCAGGGAGCACATATCACTAGTTAGTCAGCATTTGTTTGATACATTTTTTTGTAGCACTCGAAAGTTCTCAAATGATTTTAGATGTGATTTCTATCTGAGCTTTTTCTTCTTATAAGGTAGATATTATTGGTATGATTAATCCCACTTTACAAATGATGAAACCGAGGCTCAGAAATGTTCAGTCACTTCCTAGAGTCTTCCTGTCACCATAGCTAGCATTCTACCAACCAGCAAGCTGCTCCTTATCCATTAGAACTAATTAATTTAATAATCTATGAAGTATTAATAGACAGGTTAAGTAGCATGGTAGATAGAAAACTGGATTGGAGTCAGGAAGACCCGAGTATAAATCCTGTCTCAGATAGTTACTAACTGTGTGACACTCAGCATGTCACTAAATCTTCACTGATAGCTTCATTTTCCTTAGCTGTACCTGCCTCACACGGTTGGTATTAGATGATAGATAGATAGATAGATAGATAGATAGATAGATAGATAGATAGATAGATAGGATGGATAGATAGACATAGAAAGAGTTAGAGAGATAAATGGATGGATGGATGGACATAGAAAGATAGATAAATGGGTGGATAGATGGATAGATGGATAGATGGATAGATGGATGGATGGATGGATGGATGGATGGATAGATGGATGGATGGATGAACATAGTAAGAGCTAGACAGACAGATAGACAGACAGATAGACAGACAGACAGACAGATAGATAGATAGATAGATAGATAGATAGGAAGTATTTCATTATCCAGCTCTATCCTCACTCCTGATCTTAAATCTTACATCTCCAACTGCCTATTGGACATGTCAAACTGGATGATCTGTAGATATTTTAAACTCAATTATGTCTAAAACTGACCTCATTATCTTCTCCCATCTCCCTCAAAAAACCTTACCTTCTTTCAAGCTTCCCAATTACTAATGATCCTCTGAGTCACCAAGGTTAGAAACATAGGTACTCTTATATTATATTAATATTAAAGTACTATACATGGTATACATGGTGTTCCCAAAGTCTTAGTGCAATTTAAAACTCTAGTAGCTTGCAATTCTAAGACTGTGAGGATGCCCTTTGTACATGTTAGCTGTTGAGATTATTATTTGGTATTGCTTTAAGAAGGCATTGTCTTACTAAGACCTGGGAAGAATCTCCTCACTTTCCTGGGCCTCCTTTGTAAAATTATTGTTGTTCAGTCATTTCAAGCTCTTGATGACCCCATGGGGTTTTCTGGGCAAAGATACTAGAGTGGTCTGCCATTTCCTTTTCCAGGCAGACAGGCAAACAGAGATTAAGTGACCTGTCCAAGGTAACACAGCTGGGAAGTTTCTGATACTGTGTTTGAACCTAGGTCTTCCAGTTATTGAGCCCAGCATTCTATTCCCTGTGCCACCTAGCTGTCTTTGTAAAACTAGAAGGTTGGACTAGATGTCCTCTAAGACTGTTTCCAGCTAGAGCAAAGTTGTCCACAAACATTTAGGATACAAAGTGCTAGGGATACAAGGAAAGGCAGAAGCAGTTTCTGTCCTCAAGGATAGTTTAAAGTGGAGAAACAACATGCAAACAATTGCATACCAAAAGACATACACAGGATAAACTGGGGGTAGTCCCTGAGAGGAAGCACTAGCATTGAGTGAAAGCTTCTTGCAGAAGGAACAGTTTGAATTGAGATTTGAAACAAATTAAGGTAGCCCATAGTAGATATGCAGAGGAAGAGAATTTCGGACATGGTGAACAGTCAATGAAAAAGTAGTCAAGATATGGAACAGAACAAGAGGGAGGCTGAAGTCTCTCAGGAAAGAGTTCAAAGGTACGAAAGGTGAAAGGGGGGTTAAAAAAAAGAAGTAGGCTTTCTAATTCTTTACATACTTATTGGATGATTAACCCTGCCCCCAACTCTCTGTCCCCGGAAGAACAATGCTGCTTTTTGGTCCTTTTCTAAGTTTTCCCAAAAGGGGGAAGTAACAAAGAATACTCTGCGAACACTATGAATCAGTTATGAGAAATGCTATTAACAACTACACAGAAAGCAATGCTAAGCATAAGAGATTCATAGCACACATTAATAGAATGATTCGAACAGAATTAAATAACTAACTTACGACTACTGTAACAGTCTTCTGGGAGGCTAATACTTAAGCTTCACAGAGACCTAAAAGAGTAAGATTGTAAGATTACTAATTTATCATTGTACATACACTGTGTACATTGATCAATTCCCGTAGAAGCCTACTGGGGAAATGGGCCAGGCTTGGTCCCTTTACTGACAGTGGCTACTCTCTCTGATACAGATGCCTCCACAGCTTTTCCAGCTGCTACAACAACAAATGGTCCCTGTAGACACTGTTGCCCTCTTCAAGTATCTTTTAAAACTCACAACTCATGAACTAAAGGAAAGGAAGCACAAAATAGAGGCAACCACAGCCAGGGGAACTCAATACAATACCATCAGTTGAGTCCATGTTTATGTGGGATGTAGTGGCAGAGTCAACATTGTATTGGGATCCTCCTTTTCTACTCCTTGCTAGACTGAGATCTTGTCATTTGTAAAGCTGTTGCCCACAGAAAGCTAAGTAAAAACACATACTCTCTGTCTCTCTGTATCTCCCTCTTTCCCCTCTCTCCTCTCCCCCTTTCTGTCTCTCTGTCTCTCCCCCCTCTCTCTCTGTCTCTCTGTCTCTATCTCTCTCCCCCCTTTGTCTCTGTCTCTGTCTTTGTCTCTGTCTTTGTCTCTCTGTCTGTCTCTGTCTCTCCCTCTGTTTCTCTGTCTCTCCCTCTCTGTCTGTCTGTCTCTCTGTCTCTGTCTCTGTCTCTGTCTTTCTCTCTAGTCTCTCATCATTTCTACTTGCTCCTGTAATAGGAGTTAGGCAGGGTAGAAATGAGAAAGGTACCACTCAGTCACTCTCAAGTCATCCTAGAAATGACAAATCCAGCAGACTGGCCAGGAGCAGCCAGGAAGTTTGTCATCATAAAAGACCCAAGTAATGAGTCACCTTGATTTTGGAGACCCCATAAGTTTCCAGGGGAATTCTGGTGCATGCTCTGAACAAAATCATGTTGCATTCAGATGAGTGCAATCTGTTTAGGGGAAGGGAGCTTCTTCATTCCCTACAATATTGAAATCACAATTCTATACCAAAGAAAAACATCTGCCAAAATTGGGTACAGAAAAATAGGTTCTTTTTTTGTCATAGAAATATAGACAGACAGTTAGGTAGGTAGATTGATTGATTGATAGATAGATAGATAGATAGACAGACAGATAGAGAGAACACTTGTAAAATGCTTGCTCTGGGCCAGGTATATGATAAATACTGGTCCTTGCCCTCAGAGAACTTATATTCTAATTAGGAAAGGTAATATATTAAAGGGACCTAGAAAGGAGGAGAGTAAAATTTGTGGAGCAACAGTGTACAGACTACCAGGAAGTGTGGTGGACGACTGGACCCTAGAAAGATAAGACAAAAGCTGGGGAATTCAGTGGCCAGAAATCAAGGTTCTGATGGGGAAGGGAAGATATGATACTGAGTTTGATTGAATAGTTTCTCAAAAACTTCCTCAATTTTCAGTGGTAAGGTGCTAGACCTGGAGTAGGCAAGATCTCAGACACTAGTTATGTGACCCTGAACAAGTTACTTAACCTTTGCCTCACTCAATTTCCTTCTTTGTAAAAGTGTGGATAACAGCACCTCTCTCCCAGAGTTATCGTGAAGCTAAATAAAAAAATGAAAAATGAAAAAGGCTAAATGAAATAATATTTGAAAAACATTTTGCAAATTTTAAAATGTTATATAAATGCTAGCTGTTATTATTTTCATCACCAACACCGTCATCATATCTGGAAAATACCTCAGAGACTATTATTTCACTTAATCCTTCTATTTTAAAATAAGGAAACTGAGACAGATAAAGGTTAAGTAACTCATCATAAATCCACATAATGGTGAGGTCAAGACACCCCAAGTCTTTTGACTTATAATCCAGTTCTCTTTCCACCTCACTGTGATGAATGATTCACTAAGTGAATTTATTAAGCAGTTATGAATATCATTCTGAAAAAAATGTAATTATGCAGAAATTTGGATAGGATTTGTAAAAATATGTCTTATTGATTTCTTTTGTCATTCATCAGATTAACATAACTAATTTTTTAAAAAGGAAAATGATTGATGCTGGAATATCTGTGGGAAAACAGGTACATTAATGCATTATTGGTGGAGCTATGAATTGGATCAGCCATTGTGGAAAGCAATTTGGATCTATGCTCCAAAAGCTATTAACCTACAAATATTCTTTGACTCACTGCTTTACCCCACAAAGAAACTTTTCCAGAAAGGGCAAAGGACCCATATACACAAAATTAATTACAGCTGCTCCATTTGAAGTGGGAAAGAATTAGAAACTTGGCGGGGGTGGGAGTATTCATCAATTAAGTATTTGCATGATAGGTTATGGCATATGAATATGATGAAATATTATAATGAGAGGGATGGTTTCAGAAAAACCTGGGAAGACTTATGTGAACTGATGCAGAGTAAAGTGAGAAGATTAGGAGAATATTTTATGCAAAAACAACTTCGTAAAAATAATTAACTTTGAAAACCTTAAGTACTCTGATCAACACCATGACAAACCACAACCCTGGAGGACTCATAATGAAGCATGCCATCTACCTCTTGATAGAGATGGATTCAGAGGGCAGACTGAGATTTGGGGAGGAGGGGTGGCCCATCCAGAAATTTGTATTAATTAACTATACATCTTTGTAATGGAAAATTTTGTTTTTCTTGCTTTCTCAGGGGGAAGTAGGACAGGGTATTAAGAGAGGTGGGAAGGAGAAAAGATAGATCTTTATTTAAAAAATAAAATATATTTAAAAACAGAGGTAAGTGAATTGAAAATAAGAGATTATGTAGAGATACTCTAATGGACATGTATAAACTATAAGTATAAAATTATGTGTATTTGGCTTTAGGCTTGCTAAGTGCACAATAAACGATTAACTTAAGGTACAGTAAAGGAGGAAATGTTGTGAAACATATATTAGAAATTGCATTCCAGAATTAATAAATGAAAGGTGAAAAAGTCTTGCAGAAAAACTCTATGCCAACATAACATGGTGAGAATAGTTTGTTTTGGGATATACAGAGCACCAATCAACATAATAAAAAAGAAATTTGACTGTGTAGTAATAAACAGGACACACAGGGCCACTGAAATGGGAATAATTTCTTAATCAACAGTGTATAGCTAAATAATTAATTAGTGGTATCCAAGGTCACATTTGTATAGCAATTACAATGATTCTACTACATTTGTTGACATATAAGTGGTCTTTGTAGTGCCAAAATACTTCCAGGGATGCTATATGATCACAAATCATAGAATGTCCTAGTTCATTAAAATTGCAGGCAATCCAAAGGGATACATCATGGGAGTAAGCCACTTGTAGCATATTATCAACAATAGTTTTCACACTAGAAGTGATATAAAGTGGATCATCACTGGATGATTGGAAAAGGAGGTGAGATAGTCATTTAGTAAGGAATGCCCTGCTCTGAGCTACTGTGTTCAAAGAATTTCCATGGTCCAACATAAGGATCATATTCAGAGTTGGCTTGCTTGCATAGGTTTTATTAAATAATATACAGCAATACAGAAAAGTTAGAAGTCATAGATGACTCTAGGCAGTCGTGACAGCTCCATCTGGTCCTCTGCCCTGGAAGTGTCTTAAACCAGAAATGTAATAACTGGTGCTAAGAGTCTGCTCCAGAGAAGTTGGAAATTCTTTTTAGGGTTGTGGGACCCATCTCTTGAGGTGGAGGATGGGGGCTTAAATAGAATCTCTTGGCTAAGGATCTCATGCAAAAGGGGACTTGACTCGAGCTCAACCCATTCCTACTCCACAGAATATTTTCTCCACCCTGTGCTCCAGTAGGGAATACTCGTAGGCCTGAATAGCAGGTGCAAGCCTAGGGAAGCTGTAAATGGTCCCAATCTAGACCTGTTCCAACCACATCGAGATGGTTAGCCTGAGCATCATACTGCTATCAACAGAATGTTAAACATTCGAGAGGGAAACACTTAGCATGTTGTATGATGCAGTACCGAGAAGTTATGAGAGGACATGGACAAAACTCAGACAGGATAAGAAGGTGTAAAATAGGATGCGATGAAGATTTTGTGGCAGGAAAATCCACCTCAAGGGTCATGCATCCATCTTAACTATGGTTTTTGTCTGAATCTCTCAAAATGAGAAAAGAGGAGAGGGAGAGGGAGAGAAAAGATTTTTTAAAAAGTTGAGAAAATGACCTTTGAAAATTTTACTCTGTTATATATTATGGTTTATGGGTGGCTTTTAGCCTTTATTAGGACATATGCCTTTGACTCATTACAATGGTATGGAAATATCTATGTGCTACAAAAGATGGAAAGAGGCTGTGTGTTGTAATGAATAGCCCAACAGGTAACTTGGCAAGGCTATACGTTGCAGAGAAAGTGCCATTCTATGTGGGTAAAGTAAGTTCCTCACCAGCATTTTCCTGTGTGAAAAAATCCCTCTGCTGATGCAGACCAGCAACTTGTCTAAAATTCATAGTTTTAGAGAGGTGTCTTAGGGGACTGAGGGATTAATCAAGTTCCTCGAACACCTTATATGTATCAGCGGAAGCACATAAACCTAACTCTTCTGTCTCCAAGGCTGCTCCTCTACTCACTTCATAATGCTATCTCTATAGATGACTAGTAGAATTGCTTTCATTTATGCTATTTTTAAAAAACCCCTTATTTTCTGTCTTAGTAATTACTAAAACAAAAGGGTAATTCTAAGACAGAAGGTAAGGGTTTTTAAAAAAGCAACTTTAAAATATTTCCACAATATCTTCCAAACATTAATGACTAACAGAATCCTATTTCTGACTAATGAGATCAGGTCCTGTTTTTTCTAATAACTCAATCAATCCATCAATCAGCTAATCAACACATTTATTAAACACCTGCCATATATCAGGCACTGTACTAGGCACTGGGAACAGAAAGACAAAAACAAAACCAGTCCCTTCCTTCAAGGAGCTTACAGTTGAGTTTATAGACAATTTTGTGAATCTCTCTCTCTCTCTCTTCTCTCTCTCTCTCTCTCTCTCTCTCTCTCTCTCTCTCTCTCTCTCTCTCT
>NC_058135.1:119281302-119370461 GCF_016433145.1 Gracilinanus agilis | reverse complement strand
CTCTCTCTCTCTCTCTCTCTCTCTCTCTCTCTCTCTCTCTCAACAGGAGGTATCTTGATAGGCCTTTTCCAAAGTCCTAAAGTCAGGCAGACGGAGTAATTACCCATGGAGTTGCATGAACAATAACATATAATTACAAGATTGTACTTGGAAGTTAATAAAGAAATAATTCCCTGTTTGCAACATTTTCCATTGTACTAATTGACCTTTCGCTGCCTCATGTGGGAGTTGAACTCCTTTTCACAGAAGTCTCCCAACGTGGCATCCAAAAGCCTGGGCAAACTTGCCTCCCTTAAGGCTTTCCTGATGCTTTGTGGATGACTTCAGTGATGCGGCATGTTCAAGTAAATAAGCATCTTTATAGCAGTTGGGGGTGTGCAAAGTGCTTTTCTCACAATAGCCTTATAACGTAAGTAACAAGTAACTATCATGTCCATTTTAAGGAGGAGGAAACTGATGTCCTCAACCACTAAATGGCTGGGTCTGTTGGCCCAGGACTATGGTCAGGGCTAATGGGGGAAGCTGAGGCTGTACTAGTTTGGTTTTCTTTTAACCCTTAATCTCTGTCTTAGTAACAACGCTAAGAGAGAAGGGCAGGGGCTGGGCAAAAGGGTTTAAGTGATTTGCCCAGGGTCACACCGCTAGGAAATGTCTGAAGCCAGATTTTGAACTCAGGTCCTCCCAACTCCTGGCCCAGAGCTCTATCCACTGGGCCACCTGCCTGGCTCTGGTTGTAGGAGTTTTAAGCTCCAGTAGACCAATCTGGTGTCTGAACTGAGTCTAGCATCAATAAGGTGAGTCCCCAGGACAGGGAGGCACCAAGCTATGGAAAGAAAGACGAACCAGAACAGGCTAGAAAGAGATGAGGTCAAAGCTCCTACGGGGTCAAAATGTATCGAGCGGCTGCTCTCCCTCCAGCCTGGGCAAGACAGGGAAACCCAGTCATGAAAGCAAAAAAAAAAAAAAAAAAAAAAAAAAAAAAAAAAAAATGAGAGAGAAGGATAAAAAAAGGTTGGAGAACCTGCTCATCATTAACATCCAGCTGTCTTTTGATGCTGTCCCCCTGCCATCTGCCAGAACGAATGAGCATTCAGTTAACAAAGGCATTTCTGTAAATGGCTTTGGCTGCACAAGCTAATAGAAATGATGAGTCCCCTGATTAATTCTTCCCTTTTTGTTCTGTTAAATAGATGGACTTCTCTTCCCCTGGCTTTCAGATCCTGCTTCGGAAGCTTGCCGCCTTTATGACCTTGGGCAAGTCACTTAACTCAGAAGGGGGAAGGGCAGAATTATTATCTAGGGCTTCTGCTCCCAGGCCAGAACTCTCTCTCCTAGATACAGCACTCAGTGCTTTCTCATTTGGAAATTGTAACTACGGGCTGATTAATTCAGGTGGCTCCCACAGAGAAGATTTAGAAAAGCTGTCTTCAGGGCTTTGTAGGGATGCCACAGAGAAGAAGGATTAGACCTGTTTGTTCCTAGAGGGAAGAACTTAGAAGCAAAGAGGAGAAGTTAGAGACCAATTTAGCCTTTGTGTAAGGAACAGCTTTCCTGGTGACATTGTTTGCCTCAAAACATGAGAAGCGGGGGCACCTGGGTGGCTCAGTGGATTGAGAGTCAGACCTAGAGATGGGAGGTCCTGGGTTCAAATGTGACCTCAGACACTTCCTAGTTGTGTGACCCCGCCCCGGGCAAGTCACTTAACCCCCATTGCCTAGCCCTTACTGCTCTTCTGCCTTGGAATCAAAACTCAGTATTGATTCTAAGACAGAGGGTTGGGGTTTAAAAACAAAACAAAACACAAGAGGTTCCTCCCTTGCTAGAAGTCTTCCAGCAAAGGCTAGTTGACCACTTGGTGAGTAGGTTGAATCTGGCTCTCCTGAGAGCTGGTTGTTAAATTTTCAGCATGAGCATTTACATCTCAGAAATTGGCATATGTTTCTATGCTACAAATAAAGCTTTATTTGTTAATGCATGTCATTTTTGGTTACTAATTCTTTATTGCTTTTCCCTATCTATATTATCTATTATATTTGACTCTTTTTAACAATTTGCTATTATTGACTATGTAATTAAGAAAATGTTCATAAACATACATGTAAAACCCAGTGGAAATATGGGTCCACTATGGGCGGGAGTGGGGTGGAGAGGAGAGAGAGAGCATGAATCATGTAACCATGGAAATTTTTCTATTAAAAAATAAAATAAAAAAAAGAAAAAGTTCATAATTCAGGTTCAACTTAAAAGTATGGCCTGGTTTTCAGAGAGCTGATTGTTAAACATTTAAAAACATGTGCCTGGTTGATGAGTTTGTTAGTTTTTCTTGTTCAGATTCAAACAATTCTAGATTGAAGGCTGAAAAAGTTCTTAAAAGTCATCGAAATAGGGGCAGCCAGGAGTCTCAGTGGATTGAGAGTTAGGCTTAGAGACAGGAGGTCCTGAGTTCAAATTTGACCTTAGACACTGCCTAGCCGTGAGACCCTGGGCAAATCACTTCACTCCAACCACCCAGTCCTTATAGTCCTTCAAGTTCTACCTTGAAACAAATACATAGTATAGATTCCAACAGAGAAGGTAAGGATTTTTTTTTTTTTAAGTCACTGAGTCGGGGTCAGCTGGGTAGCTCAGTGGGTTAAGAGCCAGGCCTAGAGATGGGAGGTCCTAGTTTCAAATATGACCTTAGACCACTTCCCAGCTGTGTGACCCTGGGCAAGTCACTTGACCCCCATCTCCTACTCTTACCACTCTTCTGCCTTGGAGCCAATACCCGGTATTGGCTCCATGACAGAAGGTAAGGCTTTTAAAAAAAAAGTCAGAGTCTAAAGATTTTATTTTATAAATGGGTGCCCCAAGTCTAAGAAATTTAAATGGCTTGATCTGAACCCTGCAGGGAGTCAGCATCAGAGGCAAGTTTAGGGCCCCGGTATTTTGGACTCCAAGACTAGTACCCTTTCTACCGTACCTAGCCTAGGTAACTGCTGGCTGAGGTCCCATCTAGCTCTGAAATTCAAAAACAAAAAAGCCTGCCTTTGCAGGCCAAGTGAGACTTCAGGGGAGGAATGATCTTCCCTTCATGTTGCCTCTAGAGTTCCTACATCCTCCTGTCTCAGCTCTCCAGTTGCCCCTGAAGGCATGTTACAAAAATAAGAAAAAGAATATCGTACTTTTGCCTTGAGTGCAAAGACACAAATGCTCACAACTTCCTCTCGTTTCTCTAGTGCTTGTGGGGTTCCACAGCTTTTCCTCACAACTCTCTGAGGGAGGTAGTGAAATACGTTGAAATAACCCCATTTTCCTAGTGTGAAAACTGAGGAGAAATGGCTTGTGTGTGGTCAGAAGTGTCACAGCTGGGATCCCAAACCAGGCCACTGCCCAGGCCAGTACTTTTTACACCACGACATGTGCCCTCTGTGAATTGACACACTATATTTAGCAATTTGTGCTGACTTTTTATTAGTGGAGATTTTTTTACTCTGCATCATCAGCTCTACCTACATTTCCCTTTCAAACACCTAGCCTAATTATTTATCCTCACATTTCAGTTCTCTCTGGAAAAAACGGACAGTTCCAACCACGAACAAGCCCGAATCCTTCTTGTCTCCTTCCTATGACTCAGATTGGGACATTTCTGGGAGGAATTTGGGAAAAGGAAGCATTACTCTATGAAGAAGTTCCTTCTCCTTCCTCCTTCAGAGATTTCCGCTGCTGGAAACTCTGCCATGACCCAGGAGAGGGCAGAGGACCATCATCTGGGTCTGCAAAAGCAATGAGGAGCTGCTTTGTGGAAACAGACATTCTGCTAGTAAATCAATACTGCCAGCCTCACGTGGGGCATTTAGGCAAGTGAACCTCCTTCCAAGAAAGAGTATAACTCTAGAGTCAGAAAATATGGGTTTTAATCCTACCATACATGACCTTAGCTAAGTCACTTAATCTCCATGAGGCTCAGTTTCCTCATCTGTAAAATGAGGGGGTCAGACAGACAGAAGTCCTTTAGGGCTCTAGAGCTTCAACTCTAAGATCCCTTTTGTTTGGGTTTTCCTTCTTTGAGTGTATTTATTTACTTTTCATTTGAAGCACTTTTTACAGACTTTCTGTGATGTTTCTCTGATTCCCATAAAGCTAAAAATAATCTAATAAATTAGAGAAATAAAAATCCCAGAGGCCTATAATCAAGTTCTGGCTCTACCACTTTCCAGGTCTATAACTTTGGGCAAGTCACTTATTTCAGCCTCGGTTTGTAAAATGATAATAATACCTGTAGTGTCTCCCTGACAAGGATATGCAACGATCAGATGAAAGGATCCTTATCTAGAGCTAGAAAGGAGCTCTGAGGTATTAGTATTGCCATGGAACCTGATTTATCATCCAGCTCAGCTGAAGCTGAGGATAGTGTACTCAGGGTCACAGAGGCAGAATTTGAACTCAGATTCCCTGACTCCAGAGCCAGTAGTCCTGCCCCATCCTGAGCACCTAAAATACCCTAAACCACTGCACAAAGACAGCGATTTTCTCTGTCTCTGTTTCTGTCTCTGCCTTTGCCTCTGTCTGTCCCTACCTCTCTCTTTCTCTCTGTCTCTGCCTCTCTGTCTCTGTCTCTGCCTCTGTCTGTCCCTACCTCTCTCTTTCTCTGTCTCTGCCTCTCTGTCTCTGTCTCTGCCTCTGTCTCTGCCTCTCTGTCTCTGTCTCTGCCTCTCTGTCTGTCTCTGCCCCTCTGTCTCTGTATCTCTGTCTCTGCCTCTGCCTGTCTGTCTGTCTCTACCTCTCTCTTTCTCTCTGTCTCTGCCTCTCTGTCTCTGTCTCTGCCCCTCTGTCTCTATATCTCTGTCTCTGCCTCTCTGTCTTTGTCTCTCTGACCCTCTCTTTCTACCCCTTTCTTCTTCCTTCAAAATAATAGTAAGGGGGATAGTTGGGTGGCTCAGTGGAAATCCTCCAGGCCTGGATCTCTATCCACTGAGTCCCCTAGCTGCCACTGACCTATTATTTCTGTCAAGAGCCTCAGCATCCTTCCAGTCCCCCGACTTCACAAATTTGGTGTCATTCTGGATTCCTTACTCATCCTCACCTACACAGTCAGGTGCCAAATCTTGTGGCATCTCCCTCTCCCTCATCTCTCTTATCTGTCTCTTTCTCTCCACAATTCCTGACACCTAGTAATTGCTTAATAAATGCTTGTCTACTGACTAACTGAAGCAGTCACCACCCTAGGCCAGCCTTTTTATCTCGCACCCAAACTATTTCAGTAGCCTACTAATTGGTCTTGCCTTAAGTCTCTCCTGCTCTAATCTCTGTAGAAGAGATGCCAAAGAGATATTCTTCTTTAAAAATACAACAAATGAAAAAACGCTTTTACTTTCTGTCTTAGAATCCATGCTAAGTATTGGTTCTAAGGCAGAAGAGCCATAAGGACAAGGCAAATGGGGTTAAGTGACTTGTCCAGAGTCACACAGTTAGGAAGTGCCTAGGGCCACATTTGAACCCAGGTCCTCCTGACTCCAGCTCTGGCACTTTATCCATTGTACTACCTAGCACTCCTCAAATATATTCTTAAAGCACAGGTCTATGTCATTACTCAACTCAATAAACTCCAGTTGCTATTCCCTGGAGTAATAGTTTTCCACATGTGGTCTAGGGACTCTTGAGGGAGTGGGAGTGGGGGGCACCCAGAGACCTTTTCAGAGGATCGGTGAGGCCAAAACTATTCTCAAAATAATATGAAGATGGGGCAACTGGGTAGTTCAGTGGATTGAGAGCCAGGCCTAGAGACGGGAGGTCCTGGGTTCAAATCTGACCTCAGACACTTCCCAGCTGTGTGACCCTGGGCAAGTCACTTGACCCCCATTGCCTAGCCCTTACCACTCTTCTGCCTCGGAGCCAATATACAGTATTGACTCCGACACGGAAGGTAAGGGTTTATTAAAAAAATAATAATAAAAATAATATGAAGATATTTTCATTTCTGGAAAGTCAATATCAATAGCTATCACCCACATAAACAAAAGCTCTTTGGGGCTCCTCAGTCATTTTTAAGAGCATAAATTTAGGGGTCTTCAGTCCAAAAGGTTTAAAAACAGGACTTGAGGGCTAATTTCAGGCTCCTCAGGTTGGCATCTAGAACCCTCCGTCTCGGCTCAAAGGCAGTCTACCTTGACAGATACCTTTCTCATTCCTCCCCTTCACTCACTCTACATTCCAGCCAAAATGGCCTTTTCAGGCTGTTCCTCATACGCCAGGCTCCATGTTTAGTCTCAGGGTATTCCTAGAAACAAAGGACCCATCCCTGCAAGACGCTCCCTCATTCTCCCACCTTGAAAAGCCAACTCAGTTTCCGTTGTTTCCGTGAGACTTTCCATGATTCCCCCCAGCTGTCAGCGCCTCCTTCTCCAAAGCAGGGATGTTTACTTTATACTTACTTTGTATATGTTTATGTGTGCTTGTACATATTGGATCTCCCAATGGAAGCCCCTTAAAGGACCTTTTTTTTTTTTGTATTTTTGTATTTGCCTTCCTGATGCCTAGAACAGTGCCAGGGGGTAGCCAGGTGGTGCAGATTCCATTTTCTGGAATCAGAAAGCTTCACCTTCCTGAGTTCAAATCTGGCCTCAGACACTTACTAGCCGTGGGATTCTGGCCAAGTCACATAACCCTGTTTGCCTCAGTTTCCTCCTCTATAAAATGAGCCAGAGAAGGGAATGGCAAGCTATTCCAGTATCTCTGCCAAGAAAACCCCAAATGGAGTCACGGAAGAGCAGGACACAACTGAAATGACTGAGCAACAACAGCATCTACATTGTATGTGTTGGCTCTCCCGGCGGAGGGTAAGCTCCTTAAAGGCATCCTTGTCTTTGCATTCCTAGTGCCTCGTATATGGCACACATTTCCCGATTGGTTCTAAAGGGCCATCACATATCCACTATTATTATTACAGGGTCGTAGACCCATCAGCTATGACGATGGCGATCCTCAGTAGGTCAATGCTACCAATTACTCATTCTTCATGTCCCTTCTCTGAGACTCAGTTTCCCTCTCCTGTAAAATAAGACTCTCTGATCTCTAAGACCTCTGCCAGCTTTAGATAGGTGATCCTATGGTTCGGGTACACAAATGATCCCAGAATGTTTGGTTCAAGGGCAAAGGGACAGCTTGGTGGCATCCCACGGGCCAGGGCTAGAATGTGACCCAGACCCAGGGTGGCTCAACTTGATTCCCAACCGCTTTCATGAGATGCCTAAATGTCAGGTGAGCTGCAGGCATATATTTCTGCCCCACGAAATAACCGGGTTTTATTGTCACCAGTTGGAAGTTTCAGCAGGAAGGCCCGGCACTGAGCAGGCTTAAGTCTGCATGGCCTTCCTTCCTGCCGCTGCCTGACGTAGAGGAGATCTCAGGATAATGGAAGCTGGCTTTCCAGAGCTGTCCATCAGGATCACACCAGAGTCAGGCAGGGCAGAGAAGTACTGCGCAAGCTGGTTGTAAGATGAATTGTTGCTCTTTAGCCAGACTCCACTAGAGGGGATGTTGGGGGGCGTGGATGGAGGAATTGGGCTGATTACACTGAACAGCTCCTATAGACAGCTAGAATTCATGGAGTGCTTTAAAGTTTACAAAGCGTTTTCTTTTCTTTTGTTTTTCTTTCCTATTTTTTTTGTTGGGATTAAAAAAATGTTTCCCCCCTTTTTAATTTAGCATATTTTCCCTTGGTTCCATGATTCATGATCTACCCCCCGCCACCACCTCTTCCTTCTCTCCTCTCAGAGCTGACAAGCAATTCCACTGGGTTATACATGTATCATTGTTCAAAACCCATTTCCATGTTATTCATATTTGCAGTAGAGGGATCTTTTAACATCAAAACCCCAATCATATCCCCATTGAACTACATGACTGATCATATGTTTTTCTAATTGCAAAGCATTTTAAATCTTTGCCTTATTTGATTCTCACAAAATACCCCATGGTAGAAAAAGAAAAGAACCTTTATGTTCTAAAATATTTATAGCTGGGTGGCTCAATGGATAGAGAGCCAGGGCTGGAGATGGGAGGTCTTTTTAGACACCTCCTGGCTATGTGACCCTGGGCAAGTCACTTAACCCTCATTGCTTAACCCTTACCACTCTATGGCCTTGGAACCAATACACAGTATTGATTCTAAGATGGAAGGTGAGGGTTATAAAAGAAATAAAATAAAATATTTATAGTAGCTCTCTTTGTGTTGGCAACAACCTAGAAATTGAGGGAATGCCCATCCATTGAGGAAGGACTAAATAAGCTCTAAACAAGCTATGGCATAAGATTGTGATGGACTACTACTGTGCCATAAGTAATAAGCAGGTTAATTTTTCAGAAAAACATGAAAAGACCTACATGAAATTATGAAGAGTGAAGAGCAGAACCAAGACTACATTATATGCGGCAACAGAAATGTTGTTTAAAGAATGGCTTGTGTATGTCCGCCTCCAGAGAAACACTTGATAAATACATAGAAGCAAGACATCGTTTTATATATATATATATATATATATGTGTGTGTGTGTGTCTTTTTGTTTTCTCTAGGATGGGAGAGGGAAGAATGTAACAAACAAATAAATCAATTAAAAAAATACTCCAAGAGGTAGTTGCTATTATTATCTCCATTTTACAGATGAGGAAACTGAGTTTCAGAGCAATTAGGTGACTTGCACAGGGTCATATAGTTAGTAAGTGGGAGTTGAACCCAAGTCTTCCTTAATGCCAAGTATAAAGCAACATACACCGCTGCCAGTTATTCTGGGCCAGTCATGCAGGCTCGATAGTGGAATCAAATTTGATACCTTTAGGCCTCCTAACATTTAACAAAAAAGAGTTGACTTACCAATAACCTGGAAAGGATGTCCAGCAAAGACACAGCACTGATCCAACTTCCCCAGCAGCAAGGGATACAGGGGTTGGCCAGTCAGTGGCCAGTGGGATAAAGCCCAAGGAACACCTGACCCCTCGTGCCCTGAGCTTTTGTACTTGAGTGACCAAGAAGCTTCTTCAACCATTTAAGCTTTAGTTCTCCTGAACCAATTAAAGCTCAAGGTCATTTTCATTGCTTTTGAGGAGAAAACTTTGCCTAATCTATGTTGGCAGGGAGTTTAGTAGATAGGATTCCAGCCATATTTGGAAGGAAGAAGACAAGCATTTATTAACTACTTACTATGTGCCAAGTTCTCTAAGAATTTTACAAATCTTCTCTCATCTGATCCTCACAACAGCCCTGGGAGGTAGATGCTATTATGATCATCTCTATTTTATGGTTGGGAAACTGAGGCAGACAAGAGCAACGTGGCTTGCCTAGGGTCACACAGATAGTGTCTGAGGCCACATTTACCCTCTAGTCTTCCTGACTCTAGTCCCAGGGCTCTATCCACTGCACCGCCTAGCTGAGGTAGGCTAACATGTGACAAAGTCAAACATATGCTGGATTGTATCAAGGGATCTGGATTCAAATTCCAGTTAGGTTACTTACTACTTGGGTGATCCCAAGGTTTCCTCATCTGTAAAACAAGGGTTTGGATGACCTGGTCTCCACAGCTCCTTCCAGTTCTGACACTATGGTCCCATCTGTTCCTTTTTATTTTTGCCCAGGTATTTTACAAAGACCTCTCCTCTAGCCTCAGAAATGTCCTAGCTATATGACCCTGGGCAAGTCATTAACCTTGATTGCTTAGCCCTTATCACTTTTCTGTCTTAGAATTGATAGTAACACAGAAGGTAAGGGATAAAAAAAACGCCACCCCCCAAAAAGGCCCCGAAGATTTAATCTTTGGGTTAAATAACCCTAGACTACAATCCCTGCCAAGGTGACCATAGTCTCTGGTCTTCAGCTGTTTCCCAAGGTGTGGGCACCCCTCCTTAAGCAGCTTGTAAAACCAGCAGTTGTGATTGATTGCTCCTGCTCAAGCAGTGCTGATGCTACAAAGCTCCAGTTAGGTAATGCAGCCTGCATCTCCGAGGGCAAGCCCCAGCCTGACATTTGCACACCCAGCAGAAATCATTCTGGCTGGAGATCGAGTTTCATCGTCTAGCAGAATTCCATCCCAGGAAGCTGCCCTCTCAGCCTTCATGCATCCCTAGCCGTGTTAGAGGCTCCAAGCCTGCCCCCCTGTCTCCTTCCCTCCCTGCTCCCTGAGCCCCCCTCGCTCCAGCTGTTTCTATTCATCTAAACAGGGAGCCTGCAGGTAAATGAATGCCTGTTTCCATATGATTGCAGATGCTTCAGATCCCAGGCTCCCTGGCTGGGCGATGTTTGCCACGTGATGCATCCTGGCTATTCCCTCTTCGATTTCCTACCCAGATGAACATTCTCATGTATTATGCTTAACCAAGACTTAGAACACCCAAGGCAGAGACCTTTCCTTTCCTCCTCACCTGTAACTCCATTGATGTAGGGAACTCTCAGCAGGAAACGCCCTCTGCTAGAGATGATCAGTTATTTACAGATTCTAGTCTCAGAAAGTTGTCTAGAGTACTGGGAGGTTAAATGACTTGCCCAGGGTCACATAGCCAGTTTGGGACTGAGAAAGGGCCTGAACCTAGAACTTACTGGTACTGAAGCCAGTTTTCTATCCATTGTGTTATATAGCTTTTGAGGAGCTTTGCATTCCTGAGAGAGCTATAAGAGGCCTTGGCTGATATAAGGAGAGGATCGTTGGGTTTAGAGGTAGAAAACATCTGTTTGAATCTCAGCTCTGCTACTTACTAGCTGGGTGAACCTGGGCAAATTCCTTAAATCACTTCCCCTGCTGGGCCTAAGTGTTCTCTTCCTTCCCTCTCTCTCTCTTTCTCTCTCTCTCTCTCTCTCTCTCTCTCTCTCTCTCTCTCTCTCTCTCTCTCTGTCTCTCTCTCTCTCTCTGTCTCTCTCTCTCTCTCTCTGTCTCTGTCTCTCTATCTCTCTCTGTCTCTATCTCTCTCTGTCTCTCTCCCTATCTCTCTCTCCCTTTCTCCATCTCTGCCTCTCTTCCTCTTTCCCTCTCCCTCTGTTTCTTGTCTCTCTGTCTCTCTTCCTCTCTTATCTCTCTCTGTGTGCCTCTCTGTCTCTGTTTCTTCCCCCTCCCTCCCTTCCTCTCTCTCTAAGCACACATACATATGTATACATATATAGGGCAGTTAGGTGGTACAATGGATAGAGCGCCAGGTCTGAAGTCAGAAAGATGAATCTTTCTGAGTTCAAGTGTGACCTCAGACACATACTAGTTCTATGGCCCTGGGCAAGTTATTTTACCCTATTTGCCTCAGTTTCCTCATCTATAAAATGAGCTGAAGTAGGAAATGGCAAACTATTCCAGTATTTTTGCCAAGAAATCCCAAATGGGGGTTTTGAAGAGTCAGATACAACTGAACAACAACAACACATGTATCTATTTCTAAATATTTACCCCAAGTCCAGAGTCCGTTGGCATGATATTCTCTCCTCACTGGTAGAGATCAATGGTGAGAGTGGGAGAAAGGAGAGTTCTGTTCATTTCAGACTTCCTTTGCCTTTCTTCAGTTTCTTCAAGCTTCACATCCTTCTGCTTTCAGGTTCAAGAAACAAGATCAAAGATGCTAACTCTTTTTCAGGGTTCTGAAGGAAAAGGCTGAGAAGAAGTTGACATTAGAGGAGCTGACAATCTCTATCACATCCCTATCCCCAACTTGCCACATTAAAGACATGGAGAGCTTCCCCTTGGATGAGATCAAGGCTTCTCTCAGTGGGTTGCCAGGCTCCCAAGGGAAGGACTCCTCCATCCTGCATTGTTTGGTATGTACTTATTCTCCTATGTATACATCTTGTATTTATTTTCTTTTCTTTTTTTGCCTTGCACATGGGTAAATGGGGTTCTTTGCTACTCCTATGTGTTCATTGTGGAGGTGTGGAGGGAAAGGAGTTAAGCCTTTGATATAAATCTTGGGATCTTTCCCCATTAAAGAAACAGTAGCTAGAAATTATCCTGAACTGGAAAATCATATACCAGTGATGGCGAACCTATGGCACAGGTGTCAAAGATGGCACACAGAGCGCTTTCTGTGGGCACTTGGCTGCCCTCCACCCCGGAGTTCATTACTAGAGAGACAGAGGGACTTGGGCAGAGCTGCTCCCTTTCCCCTCTCCATCATGCCTGACATGCCCCTCTGCCCAGCAGCCCAATGAGAGTGCTTCTTCTCTCCCCTGTCTGGAAGGGGGAGGGCTGTCACAGCACTCAGTCTGGGGGATGGGGTGGGGACAGAGCCCAGCACTCCATCTATAAAAGGCTTGCCATCATTGTCATAGACTAACAATATTTAAGGGAATAGAGAGATATAACTCTATGACTCAACAGATAGACATAATTCTATGATTCAGCTTTGGATACTCAACACCTCAGCTCCCTCAGGTTCTTCTCCCCAGTGATTAGAGGAGTAGAGGTTGGAGTACTAAATTCTTCCTTTCTAGAAGGCTGGGATCTGAACTTTCTTGCTAATTCTCTACTTCCCATCAGCAATTCTGCTTGGTTTGGATTCCTGGAAACATCACGCCCCCTATAACTTGCCCCCCCTCTATTTTCCAGCTTCCTTTTGCATAGTGTCTTCCTATATTGAGTATAACTTCCTTAAGGGCAAGGATTATCTTTCTTCTTATTATTTGTATCCGCATCACTTAGCACAGTGCCTGGCACATAGTAGGTCCTTTGTAAATGTTTCCTAAATTGAATAGAATTGAAATATGGCCCCTCCCCCTTCTCTCTTAGGAGAGCAGTGACCAAACTGACCCAGACCTCTTGCTTCCTCTCTTGGCAGGAAGTAACATTTACCATGGAGAAGGGTTTCAAAGGAGCCATCCTCTGAGTGTGTGTTTTGGATGGGGGCATATCTACAATGTGCCAAGAACTGTGTCAGCAGCAAAAGAAACCCCCAAAACAGTCTCATCCTCAATGAGTTTACATGTGCAGGGGAGAGATTAGGGGAGCTGATGTGTACACAGGTAAATCAATACAAGACATATAATAAATAAATACGGAATAAATAAATATGGAATGGGGGGGGGCAGGAAGAACTCCTAAGTGGAAGAATCAAGAAAGTCTTCTTTTGGGAATTAACGCTTGAGCCAAGTCTCAAAGGGAACTAGGAGTTCCAAAAAGAAAAGATGAAGAAGGAGAGCATTTCAGACATGAGAATGGAGAACAGCCTGTCTGAACACACGGATGTGAGAGATAGGATGTCCCATATGGAGAATATCATGTAGGTGTGTCTGTCTGTCTGGAACACACAACATATGTAAGGAAGCAATGCCATCTTTCATTCTCCCCAGATGATTGGACCATTTTTTTTAAGTCATGGAGGCAAAAGTCATTGATTCAAAAGCTGTGCCCTTGGAACAGTTAACCCTTTGTAGACACTCGCGCACACACACACAGATGATCATATCTGAGGTCAAGGACCACCAAAACCTCAAGAGTTTTTTGGCCATGTAGAGATGGGGAAACAAAATCATCCTAGACCCACTCCCAGCAAGCCATGCGTTCTCTTTTCTGGTCAATGCCTTTGGAGTTTGGGGGCGAGGTATGGGGCAGCTTTTTTCCTTTTGCTCAGTTTCTTCACTTAATTGGCAAACAGTGTAAAAACAGTAGCAACCAAGCCTGTTTCCTGTGGCAATGACTTAACAATGAATAAATGTAAATGAAACCAGAAACAAGGAAATGTGTGCCTGTTTCCCATCCCAAACCCTTAGGAAATCCAGATGTTCTGCTCAGTCGCTTCCTTGGCTAAATGCTGTTCTTATTAGTTTCACAAATGTCTGCTGAACAAGCTTTTGAATAGAATCAGTGGTCAGTCACTGTCCAACCTTAAGAATTAGACTGCTTTAAAGGTTTTCTGTCTAGAGCTCGCAAGGGCTCGAACTCCACCTCAGGCAACTGATCAATCAATCGATCGATCACCTCCCATGTCTGAAGCTCTTGGCGTGTGCCAGGCACTGTGCTAAGCACTGAATACAAAGAATGGTCCAAACAGCCCCTGCCCTCCAAGAACTTACATTCTTGAAGAGACAATAATATGTAACTAAATTGGTATGTATAAGAATCTACAAGTAGGGGAAACTCATGCTGTGATCGAGAGTCAGGCCTGAAGACAGGAGGTTCTGGGTTCAAATTTGACCTCAAACATTTCTCAGCTGTGTGACCCTGGACAAGTCACTTAACCTCAGTTGGCTAGCTCTTACCATTCTTCTGACTTGGAACTGTTATGGTTCTAAGACAGAAGGTAAGGGTTTAAAAAAAAATCTGCAGGTGGTTCCTAGAAGAAAGAGAAAGCAAGAGACGGTGGAAATTTTGGGGAAAAAGACCATGGGTATAATTTGCAAGGAGATAGATATAATGGCAAAATCCTAATAATCAAAGTTATGTAAATGTAGAATCGGTCATCTCTGTTCATCCTGGATTCTCCCTTTGGGATATCTTCAAACAAAAGATCTTTACGTTAAAGGTCTCGGTCAGGTTAACAGGTAAACTAGAAGGCTTCGGTTTCTTTCTGCTCTGAAAATCTGTGATTCTGTGGAACGAACAAGAAAAAAAGAGTGGAGTAGAGAACAGACACATATATATAAGCAAACCAGGGTGGGTAGTGAGAAGAATATGAGATTTCCAGTCAGAGGAACCCAAGTTCAAATTCTGATTCTTGCCCGTATAGTCAGTGTGACCTTGGGCAAGTAATAGCATTTCTTCATGCATCAGTTTCTTCATCTATAAACTGAAGGGTTTGGACTAGATGATCTCTAAGGCCTCTTCTAGTGCTTCAGTGAAATACTTGGTGCATGGGAGGAGGGGAACCAAGCAGTTAATAAGGGGTGAGGTTGTAACATCTCTGAGCTGGACCAGTGCCAGGTGATTAACTGCCCAGAAAAAAGCTGTTGCCCGCCCTCCTTTCATGAGCTCTGGGCTGCCCTCTTCTTCCTGAGCCCAAGCAAGGGAGATGTGCCAGAGTTTTAATAGCAGCCCATCATCTCTAATGGGACCTGGCCAGCAGATTCAAGGACACAGCCTGCAATGGAAAAAAGAGCATTCGGTGCCTTTGCAATCAGAAGAACTGATTGGAGAACCCCTTTCTGCCACTTCCTAAATGTATGATTTTGGACAAGTCATTTACTGGCTCTAAGCCTCAGTTCCCCAGTCCATACAAAAGGGTGTTGAACAGTATGACCTCCAGGGCAGAGGCTTTCAAACTCCTCAGTGCCCTGGACCCTTTTGGCAGTCTGATAAAGAATATGGATCCCTTCTCATCATTTGAATAAATGAATAAATAATAAGGAGTGAATATTTTAATTTGTAAAATTCTAATCTATCATAATTATAAATTATATAAATTAAGGCATACATAACTATTTCAATATATTAGAACTATTGTATATTGATAATATTTAATGCATAATATGCATAAAATTAAATGCACAGAATCACAAAGGAGACCAATTATCCGGAAATATAGCAATCAAAATAATAAAACCAAACACCAAGCTCATGAACTCCAAGTTAAGAGTCCCTGCTTTTTAGCTTCTCCCTCATCTAATGGGAACTGGGGTGATCCTGGACTTGAGGGGGAAAAGTTAGAGTTTGCTCAGGGTGGCAGCCAGCCCAGGAAAGGGAGGCCACCAGTGAGTAGATGAGGCAGAACTTGAACTCAAGTCTTCCTGACTTCAAGTTGAGTCACCTATCCACTCTGCCCCTTCGCTCGTGGATTAGCTGAAAGAGTACTTCCTTTGGAGGGAGAGGACCTGCAATGATCTTGTTTCTCTCGCTTATACCCATGCGGGCTTAGGCGAGTCTATTCCTTCTGGGACACTCTAAAATGTATGAATGTGTGGATTGGACCTGATCATCTCTAAGATTCCCTTTTGGCTTTGGATCTTTTGATCCAAGGTTCTTTCTATTCCCTCAGGGTAGAGCAGCAGACTGCCCAGCCCAGAGCAACCCGAATCAGTTCTAAAATGCTGCCTGCAGCACGTGCAGTGGAGAGATTGCTCAACCTGGCGTCAGGAAGCCTTGAGTTCAAATCTGACCTCATATGCCCATTAGTTAGGTGCCTTTGGGCAAGGCTCTTAACCTCTGTCTGCTTCAGCTTCCTCATCTATAAAATGGGGATAAAAATAGCACACACACACCCCAGATTATTGTGAGGATAAAATGAGATATTTGTAAGCCTTAAAACACTATATAAATGCTAGATAACTATTATTATTATTATTGTTATTATTATTATTATTATTAGTAGTAGTAGTAGTAGTGGTGGTGGTGGTGGTGGTGGTGGTGGTGGTGATGGTAGTCATATCTCTGCGTAGTTCTAGTTAGAGCTCTTGCTAGGCTGGGATCAAATTTGAAGGAATGAATGATTGAGTGAATGTAAAAGCATTTATTGAGTACTTATTATATGCCAAGCTCTGTGTTAAATGAAGAAACGTTTTTTTCCTGCTGGAAGAGCATTTCTCCGGGCTTGCGAGGGCCCTTATTTTGTTCATCTGGCAGAGTATTCTCCTCCAGCCACAGCACTTAGCAACAGCTTCATCCCTCCTGATTAGAGAGCTGCCATTAGAGAAATGATCCCCAAAGCCCGGTGAGTCATCTCAGAGCCTGACAACTGTAACCATTCCAGATGGTGAGAGCATCACTGACCATAATGGGCCTTCCTGGCAATGTTCTCTGCACATTGTTCTCAGAATCGCAGGGGACAGATCATCTTGTAGCCCGGACAGCGGGAGTGGAAAACAATGAGACGGATGCCCGATTCTACAAGCCACACATGAAAATCTGTCTCCCTGCTCTCCAGACCCGGCTCTTGCAAGAGGGAGGATGTAGCCTCCCCAGCTGCAAACTGTCAGATGCAGAGTAGAAAAAAAATCCTCAAGGACTAGCCAAGTGCCAAGTGAGAGCAGCATCTGGGACCCCTCAAAGCCGGCCCTTTGCTGGTCGCTCCCCAGGCTGTGGTCCTCCAGGGGTAACTGTCTCGCTCGGTCCAGAGTTGGTGAATCCTCCTTTCCCCTAAATCTTTCTGCTAAGCCATAATAAAACATGTGACGTCAGAATTAAAGCAAAGAATATTTACTTGACCAGCACGCAAAGTACATAATAAGAAATGAAATCAAGCAGTCGGCGTCCTGACCCATCCATTTCCTAAGGCTACCACATCCTGTCCCATCAGACACAGAGGCTGTTAATCCAGTCTTCGCCTCCTGCCTCTCTTCAACCCTTCCCCATAGTTAGAGAGCAATAGAGCAAGCTTTATTCCTACAGAGGGTCGTACACATGGGCATCTCCAAAGGAGAACTTCCTTTCTCTCTGGCTGGCTTCAGGCTAGGGAATGGCTAAGATATAAACGGTTGGCCAACTGAGCAAACACTATGGCCCCCATGCCTGATCAGCCTGGGAACACAAGATCCCCCTTGTGTCTTGAAGGAGCTTTGTCTGGGCAAGAGAAGGGGATGCCACCACAGAGAGCTTTATTCTTCCTCTTGGGCTCTGGAGGGAGAAATTCTCCTGCTGCTCTTTAGGCTAGCGAATCTTAGCTCCAGCATCCTCTAGGCACAAGCCCTGTTTTCTTCTTTTCTCCTTCTTGAGCTCTATGGCCTTGATCTCCAGTCTACTTCTTGTCCCTTGGGAGCTATGTCTCCAGTTACCCGACAGTTCACATGGGAAACCCACCTTTCCAACTGGAGTCCATTCTGTAGATGGTGGCATTAACCTTCTGAGCCCAAGCACTGGCCCCTGGAGAATACAGTTCCCAGTGTGACCATGAGATTCAGACTCCCAAGACATTTCTCCTTTACTTAAAAAAAAAAAAAACAATTGGGGGTAGTTGGGTGGCTCAGTGGATTGAGAGCCAGGTCCAGAGACTAGAGGTCTTAAGGTTAAATCTGGCCTCAGCCACTTCCCAGCTGTGTGACCCTGGGCAAGTCACTTGACCCCCATTGCCTAGCCCTTATCGCCCTCCTGCCTTGGAACCAATACACAGTATATCGATGCTAAGATGGAAGGTAAGGGTGTAAAAAAAAACAAACACAATAAACTAGGACTAGATGTTTTTGCATCTTAGCCACTCAGGTACTTTTGATTTCCATTCAATCCAATAAACATTTCTTAAGTACCTATTAGGTGAAAGGCATTGTCCTGAGTGTTGGGAATTCCAAGAGGAAAAGGAGGCCATCTTTGTTTTCTAGGAATTCTCATTCTATTGGCAGATTAAACTGAGCAAGAACAAAAAAGGACCATACAAAGTAGAAAACACAAAGGTAAAGGAAAGATTTCCTCCCACCCTTAAAAAATACTCTAGGAAAATTTAGGTGACTTGGTGAATAGGGAACCAGGCCTAGAGACAGAAGGTCATAGATTCAAAAATGACTTTAGGGGGCAGCTGGGTAGCTCAGTGGATTGATAGTCAAGCCTAGAGATGGGAGATCCAAGGTTCAAATGTGGCCTCAGACACTTCCTAGCTGTGTGACCCTGGGCAAGTCACTTGACTCCTATTGCCTAGCCCTGACCACTCTTCTGCCTTGCAACCAATACACAGTATTGATTCCAAACTGGAAGGTAAGGGTTTAAATTTAATAAATAAAAAACAAACAAACAAACAAACGAATGAATGAATGAATGAATTCAGTGAACGAACGAATGAATGAATGAATAGAAATGACTTTAGGCATTTCCTAGTTGTGTGACCTTGGACAAGTCCCTTAACCCTCATTGTTGAGCCCTTATTGCTTTTCAGTCTTAGAATCGATATATAGTATAGATTCTAAGATAGAAAGTATCAGTTTAAAAAGAAAAAGAAGACGTTAACAGGCATAGATGAGGAATGAGTGTGTTCTTTGTTCTGTATACTAGAACTACTAGTAGGAAATAAGGAAAATAAGGGAAGAAATAGATTTTCTGCATCAGCATAAAGAAAATATCCCAATGTCCCTGAAACTGATCCCAAGCAGTCCAACTTTGTTGGCATTTTAATTTGCCAAATACTGGTTTTCAGCATTGGAAAAAATGTTCTCCCCTTCAAGCTGATTGTGAGGAGGAGCTGTCCCCACTTGAGTATCTGAGCTGTTTTGGAAAATTCTAAGAGAGAAGCTCACAGCCAGAAGAGGTTGGGCTCAATCTAAGAACCGGCGACATAAAGAACATCGGGGGAAGCCTCATCATCTCTACAGTGATGAGCACTGCTCATTTCTCAATGGATTGCGTGAAGTCAATAGTAAATCAACTGAGTAACTCCTAAAAAAATGATCCATCGGTTTAATTCTGTGTTGCTCTCCAGCTCAGCAGCGAAGTTAATGTATACATGGAGATGAGATGTTGGCGGCGGGTAATAATATTCATTTTTATGTACGGCTCATTTATTTTTTATGTGTTTCTCTTTTGAGCTGTCCTCATTTCTCCTGCAGTACTGAGCCCCGTTCAGTGTCCTCCAAGAAGAAACCCTAAACAAGGGGAGGAGGAAGGAAGCTGTCTCACAATTTCAATGGCAAAAAGGAGGGGGAAATAAAGGCCAGAAATCAGAGAAACAAACCAGAGGCAGAAATTGATTTCTAAAGTGCCAGGCAGCCCCTTCTTTGCTGAATGGTTGTTCCCTCCCCCTGAACCCCATCTGAATGGATGTGCATTTGCTTCCTACCCAGACAGAGATTCATCAATACAAGAAATCTAAGCCGGCATCTCTTCTCGTGTGCTCTTGGGACAAACGCTAGACACACGAGGCATTTTGCGATTTTAAATGGATCGCCTGAAGAATCAACAATGCACCCAGATTGGGAGTGGGGCGGGTGGGGAGTGGGATGCAGAATTCTCAGAGGAAGACAGCCTAGGACATATTCCTGGGAGAGGAAAAAAGTGTTCTTTACTCCTGCTACCTTTGCAATGCAGGTCTAATTAGTGACACTCCCTCTGGGTGCTAACCATGATGCCAACCCTCTGCCCATTTTGAGTGCCTATCAAGCCATAGCCTGGCCCAAGGTTCCAGGCTGATTTTTCCCTCTACAGTTCAGAATGGCTTGCATTTTGCCCCATTTCTCAGAGTTTCTTTCCAAATATTTCATCGTTTCCCTCCCTGTCACTGTCACGAGCCCATGCTCTGGAGGAAGTCAGGTTGGGGAAAAGGTTAAAGGAAGGACCTGTGGGGACAGCTGGGCAGCTCAGTGGATTGAGAGCCAGGCCTAGAGAGGGGAGGTCCTAGGTTCAAGTCTGGCCTCAGACACTTCCCAGCTGTGTGACCCTGGGCAAGTCACTTGACCCCCATTGCCTAGCCCTTACCACTCTTCTGCCTCAGAGCCAATACACAGTATTGACTCCAAGATGGAAGGTAAGGGTATATTAAAAAAAAAATAAAAGAAAAAAAAATAAAGGAAAGACCTGCCTGAGATTAGAGGTCTCATTTGCAGAGCAGGGAATGGAAAATCAGAGCTTCTGACACCAGATGCTATCTGGGGCTTTCATTCAAATGTCAACAAGTAGACATTCCCCTGTAGCAGTCTCAGTAAACTAGAGATAAGAACATTCCAGTGGGAAGGACTGGACTATCCTATCTCTCCCACTCCTAACCACAATGCAGAGATCCAGTCTCTAAGCATACACGGAAACTAGAGAGAAAAGGCTTTAGAAAGGGGTTTCCCCCGCCTATTTCCCATCATTTCCATATGAGAGATATGGTGTCTGAGTGGAAAGATGCTGGACCTGGATTGGAATCGCCCCTCCTCTCCCATGCTAGAGCCAGCTATAGCTCCCAAGAACCTGACGGTTCAGTCTTCGGTGTGAGCATTTACACCTTGAAAGCCAGCAAATGCTGCGAATCCGGGCTTGGTTTATTGTTTTATTGATTGTCTGGACTTAGGAAAGTGACAGGGAAGAAGTTAATAATGTAGATGAAACTTTAAAACATGGCACATATACATCTTGTTTTCCCCTAGAGAGTTGGATATCAAACATTTATCAGCACCTCAATGGTTCAGTGGATGGAGAGCCAGGCCCAGAGACGGGAGATCCTGGGTTCAAATTTGACCTCAAACACTTCCTAGCTTCGTAACCTTAGGCAAGTCACTAAACCCCATTGCCTAGCCCTTATTGCTTTTCTGCCTTGGAACCAATAAACACTATTGCTTCTAGGATGGAAAGTAAGGGTCTGAAATAAAAGAAAATTCAATGCTAAAAAAAAAAACCAAGAATTTTTATAGTTTATCAGGAAGTTTCTGTAATAACTTGGCAGTAACAACGGAATCAGATCCTAGCTTGGTTCCCAACTCACTGTGGTAACTTGGTCAAGGCATGGGATATCAGTTTCCTCAACTGTCCAATGAAGGAGTTAGAATCGAACCCACATAAAGTCCTTTTCAGCCCCGAAGATGTAGTCATCAATGAAAAGGGAAATGCTCTTTCCACATATTTCTCACTTTTCTTTCAAACGCTTGACAAGAGCAAGTCCCGACTCTCAAAAAGTTGTCCAGGCTTTCAAAAAGAAAGAAAAGAAGCTCCCGTTTCCGGTCTACAGGGGCTACAGTTTTCATTGCAGCAATGTGCCATTTATTTCCCTATTATACAACAGTAAAGAAGGATGCATTGCTGGGCAAAATGGGATACCCAGGAGTTGCTCAATGAGAGCGAATTAATATTTTTATGAGAATAGTGTTTACTGACTTCTGCCTGTTTAAATCAGTAATTCAATGCTTTGGTACCTTAGGCACTCATATTAAATGGCTCTAATTGGTTGTTTTTTTAAGATAAAGAGCAGGAAATAGACCACAAAGCTAGCCATAATCTCACCTTTTAAGTTCTACCAAGGATTTCTAATACCTGTGTTTAAATAATTAACTTTTAAAAATTATGGAAGAAGGAGCAGCCAGGTGGTTCAGCAGATAGAGAGCCAGGCCTGAAATTGGGAGGATCTGGGATCAAATCTGGCCTCAGATACTTCCTAGCTTTGTGACCCTGGGCAAGTCATTTAACCCCACCATTGCCTAACCCTTTCGGCTCTTCTGTCTTGGGACCAATACATAGTATTGATTCTAAGATGGAAGGTAAGGGTTTAATTATTTTTCTTTTATGGAAGATGGGGCAGCTAGGTGGCACAGTGAGAGTGAGGCTTGGACTTAGAAAGACCTGGATTCAAATCTGACCTCAGACACTTCCAAGGTGTGATCTTGGGCAAATCATTTAACCCCAATTGCCTAGCCCTTGCTCTTTTGTTTTAGAATTATTACTAAGACAGAAATTAAACAATTATGGTAGTTTTAAAGATAGTTTTTCAGGTAAGTTTTACATTTTTAAAATTATGGTAGATTAAAAGGAAGAGTTGGGGAACATGAGGAAGAAAGAGGTTGACCAGTAAATGTGTGTTTAGCACAGATACATAGGGGAAGCAGGAGCCTTGTCTGCAGAGCCTGGGGCAAACATGACCATGAGTCTTTTTCCTTGGGCATCTCCCTCAGGTGGCAAAATTGGCTCTTCTTCCCCTGGAGAAAGGGCTAAAGGTAATGTTCCCCCTCTGGATTGTGACAGGACCACATTTGCCAGGGCTTCCCCGTTCCTCCCTTTCCCAAAGTGAGTTAGAAGTAGAGAAGGGACAAAACCAGCTCATGCCTGGCCCTGAGGAGGGCGAGGCTTGAGATGTGCCTCCCCATGCAGAGGTTGATGGGGGTCTGCCAACATAGGGGCATAAAAGGTCCCACCTATGTCAGGTCACCCACCACCTTCCAATCTGCTAGTTGTCTGAAGACCACGTGAGTAACTCTATCCATCCCTAATGTTGGGGCTGTTCTAGATATTCTGGAGCCATTACTCTCACTGGATTATCTTTGCTAGTTCAGAACTAAGTAAATCCCTCCATTTTGTAGTTATTGTTCTTTTTTAAACCCTTGCCTTCCATCTTAGAATCACTACTAAGTATTGGTCACAAGGCAGAAGAGCAGTAAGGGCTAGGCAATTGGAGTTAAGTGACTTGCCCAGGGTCACACAGCTAGGAAGCATCTGAGGTCAGATTTGAACCCAGGACCTTGCATCTCCAGGCCTGGCTCTCCATCCATTGAGCCATTGTTAACTGTTCTATGACCGATGGGTGCCTTCATTCCATTCCAAGCTGCATTTCCTACTGACTTTCTAGACTTCTTCTACCGTGCAGGCCAAAGGAACCTTTTCAGTCTGGAAGTTCTCTCTAAGCTAAATGTCTTTCCCTGGAAGTTCACTTCTCCTCTGTGGCTTCTTCCTCTAATGGGCAGGTCCCTTCCCCAAGGAGGACTCCCAGGCGAGCCATCTGCTCAGGACTCTGGAATCTCCCAGACCCTCTAGCAGGCATTCCCTCCATGTACCTTGTCTTTCCAGGTTCTTTCTATATTTTGCCTTCCCCATCAGACTCTAAGCTTTCTCTTTCTGCTTATATGTGTAGTACTAGCACTTAGCACAGTGCCTAGCACATAGGAAACGGGCTTAATAAATGCTTTTTGACTTGATCAATCTACCTTATCTTGTCCCAATAGCAAACCTGAACCAAGAGGGTACAAGCATCAGACCAGACTCTTAACAGGAATCTTTACATAGACATCTGTTTCTATGCATACCTTCTCTGAAATAGCTTAAGTATGGAGTCAGATCTGCATTCGAATCCTGACTCCAACATTTATTAGCCATGTCTACAAGTGGCCCAAGAACCCCACCCCCCTTTGATTTTTCAAATTGATTTCTTTGTGTTTTTTTTTTTTTGAACTTGACAAAGGTCTAATAAAATAGGCCTTGGTATACACCCAGGAGAACGGAAAAAGAGAATTGAATATGAAACTTCAGGTCTATTTGGGGTATAGTTTACTTTTCTTTTTAGCTAAACTTGGGCCCTTTTAAAAACAATGTTTTATGCTTAGCTAGGTGGCTCAGTGGATAGAGTGCCAGCCCTAGGGATGGGAAGTGCTAGGTGCAAATCTGGCCTCAGACAATTCCTAACAGTATGACCCTGGGCGAGTCACTTAACCTCAATAGTGTAGCCCTTACCGCTCTTCTGCCTTGGAACTGATACTTACTATTGATGCTCAGACAAAAGATAAAAGTTTTTAAAAAAGAAAAATAATGTTTTATTGGAGCCTTTCGTTTGTATACCACCACTCTACTTTCCAATAGATAAATGACTTCCTACCCAAAGTTTTATAGCAAAGAACAACTATATACAACAAAACAAATTGTCACAGTGACTTTGAGTGTGTGCTCTGGGCCAGGCATTGTGCTCAGGCTGGTTCGGTGATCCATGCTCAGGACTGAAATACAATGAAATACTTGGAGCTTATAAACTGCTATGGAAAAAATTAGTTATAATAAAGAACTTAAATGGATATGGTGACTTAAAAAAAAAAAAAGAATTCCTGCTTCCTTTTATGTCTTCATTCACCAGGGCAGCAATCCAGGGATCAAAATGACAATCTACAAGGCAGTAGGGATTCCAGCAGACCTCAGGAATACCAACAAACTCTCTTTGGCCCAACCAGATCCTGAGGGTGACCTTCATAAAAGGAAACCATCCCAGCCTACATAAATTAAAAGGAATCCCTATTACTTCTCAGTCTGTGCTACCTTTTACACCTGCTGTCTATCACCTCTTTCTTAAGAAGAGCCAAGTATGTTTTCATATTTTTCATCTGGAATCAAGATTCAGCAGCCCCAACTTTTTTAAAAATGTTTTTTTATTATCATGTAAATCACACTTCCTTATTGGTCCTTGATGTAAGAGCAAAGCCATACATAAATAAAACCCCCAAATAAAACCATAGACACACCGATGTGAAAGAGGACTCCATCAGCTCTTTTTCTGGAGGTAGATAGCATTCCCTGTCATAGGTCTTTCAGGATTGTCCCAGATCATTTCACTGCTGAGAGTAGCCAAGTTTTCACAGATGGTCATTGTCCAATATCGCTGCTTACCGTATACAATGTTCTCCCGGTTCTGCTTATTTCTCTCTGCATCAGTTCCTGCAGATCTCTCCAGCTTTTTCTGAAATCATCTTGTTTATCATTTCTTATAACACAGTAGTATTCCATCACCAGCCCCAACTCTTCATATACTTGTGAGATTCAAAGACAAATGGGTCTATACTACTTCAGGAATAACCCTGAGTGTCTTCTAGTAAATTTTAGTAAAATTTAGTAAAAAAAAAAATTAAAAATTTTAGTAAATAGAGAAATAAACAGATAAACCATTGCCCTATTATACTGGGGTTACACTGGCAAATACTGGCACAGAATCAGTCCCAGCAGAATTATGAAGTTACAGAAATAAATCATTATTTTAAAGCCATATTATCTTTTCTAATAGGACCTTATTCTCTTTCTCAGAGAAGCCTTTCTGCCTCTGCCACCTTGTTTGTGGTTACTTACCCACTAATCATGCATAGATGTTGTTATTCTAATTGTGCCTTGACTCTTCGTGATCCCATTTGGAGTTTTCTTGGCAAAGATACTGGAGTGGTTTTTTATAGATGAGGAAACTGAGGCAAACTAGGTGAAATGACTTGCCCAGGTCACACAGCTAGTAAGTGTCTGTGGCCGGATTTGAACCAAGGAAGATGAGTCTTCCTGAGCCCAGGCCTTGTACTCTTTCCACTGTTCGACCTCGATGCCTAGATATTAGCTATTATTATTCCCTTCAGGGCTCCTCACAATTTAAAAGAATCAAAATCTTTAAAACGCCAAATGAATGTGATGATCAGAAGACTGATATGGGACCCAAGAGGCAGTTTTATGATAATAGTTATAGAGGAAATGTCAGAAGCCCTGAACTTAAATAGTGACTCTGTTCCTTACTGGTCATGTGGCCTTGGAAAAGTAGTTTTACTTTTTACCCACTTTCCACATCTGTAAAATAAGATTAAACTGGATGCTTCTAAGATCCTTTATAGCTAATAAGTCTGATGATATTATGATCCTATGACCTAAAAAGCCCAACCGTGTCATGCATCCATATTAGACAAGAAAAGCAGAAGTCTCAGCACTAGAGAATTGGGGTCAGGTGTAGGAAGCAAGTCACTGGAACTGCTCAAGGATGAATCAGCTGGTGATCCTGAGTAACCTGGGCAGAATCTAACAAGGAACTATTTAAGGAAGGGCTTTGAAAGAGTTGGCCAAACCTGACTGACCTCATCTTGTGACAGCTGGGTGGAGGGCCAGTGAATGATGAGGGGTCCCTCCAATTAGGCTGCTGACACTAGTCCTTGGGATCCTGGTGTCCTTTTCTCCTGTGGAAAGCTTCGGTGCCTCGCTATGAGATTCCTCAGCTGGAGAGTCGCCTGCTGGCCTACTGTGGATCTGAGGACTTCCTTTAGGCATGTTTCTGGAAATGCCACTCCTCTTGTCTTTGTAGGAGGTGGGCAGGACATACCCCAATGGGAACCGGGCAATTACAGGATGAATACTAAGAGCCCTGGCTACTGGCTGCTTATCCGAGACTTTTTACTGTGTCTTCTCTCTTCTTCCTTTTTCCTGAGGCTCTCTCCACTTTGGAGGGCTGAGCCTCTCGAAGTAAGAGGCTGTTGACTTCGTCTGTTGGTAGGGCGAGCTTTATGTGAAGAAGCTAGTTAAATGTAGGTCAGAATGGTAAGTGTTTTGGAAAAATCACAGTATAGTGAGGAGACATTTTATTACCTTAATAAAATAGCGGGAATGCTTGTCAGCCTATCACGTTCCCTTTCAGGGGTTTCAGTCGTGCCTGACTCTCCGTGGCCCCATTTGGAGTTCTCTTGGCAAAGATACTGGAGTAGTCTGCCGTCTCCTTCTCTGGTTCCTTTACAGATGAGGAAACGGAGGCAAACAGGGTTAAGTGACTTTCCCAGGGTCACCCACCTAGTAATTAACTGAGGCCAGAATTGAACTCAGGTAGGTGATTCTTCCTGACTCTAGGTCTGGCATTCTACCCACTGGATCACCTACCCACCAACTTAGCAACTTGATTCCATTTTTTTAAGCTTTTATTTTATGATCAAGTTGTTTTGAGTAAGTTATTTTTTAATGATACAGCAAGCCCTTATCTAACGTTATCAATAACAACCAATATGCATACATCGATGACCTCATAGAGCACAATAGAAAACTATTATAAACAACTTTATCAGTAGTTCATGTAATAAACTGCCAATCAAATGATGTAGTAATCAACTTAGGAACACCCATAGCTAGAACAATAAGAAACCAGCTGGAGGCCCAGCCATCTACCTACTCCTGGGTCATGCCTGGGACTGGCTCCCTGGCAGCCCATCTGCTTGAGTGATTATTGGTGGAGGAAGACTTGCCATCTGGCACCTTGAAGGGAAGTGCCAGACAATCGCCTTGGAGAGAGACACATGGCCACGGATTGGTCAGACAGAAAACCTTGTGAGTTTGGTACACAGGAAGCTGACCAGCCCCTCTGAGACTCAGTTTGGTGGTTTGTTTTTAGATGGGGGTGTTGTTTACATATGCGGATTTTTTTTTAAATCCTTACCTTCCACCTTAGAATCCCTACTATATATTGGTTCTAAGACAGAAGAGCAGTGAGGGCTAGGCAATGGGGATTAAGTGACTTGCCCAGGGTCACCCAGCTGGGAAGTGTCTGAGGCCACATTTGAACCCCAGACCTCCTGTCTCTTGGCCTGGCTCTCAATCCACTGAGCCACCCAGCTGCCCCCACATATATTGATTAAGAAAGTTAGATCATGTGCACTAAGAAGTGTATTTCCAATATAGCCTACACACTAAACGTAGTTAATTAACATGTATTATATATTTCCATCACACCAGTTAGCGTATGTGATATGTAAACCAACCCTAACCAACCAAAACAGATTTGCACATAGGATTATAGATTTAGAGATGATAAGAGCCTCAGAAGTCAGTGAGTCCAACCCTTTCACTTTCTAGTTGAAGAAACTGAGGCCAAGACAAGTTAGGAGCCTTGCCAGAGGGTAAATGATAGAGCCAGAATTTGAACTGAGATCCTTGGGCTCCAAGCCCAGTGCTCTTTCCATTGAACCAAGACTTTAGATTGTAAGAAATCATCAAAACTTGGGGCTGCTAGTTGACTCAGTGGATGGAGAGCCAGGCCTAGAGATGGGAGGTCCTGGGTTCAAATCTGTCCTCAATCGCTTCCTAGCTGTGTGACCCTGGGCAAATTGCTTAACTCCCATTCCCTAGCCCTTATGCCTCTACTGCTTTGGAATCGATACACGGTATTGATTCTAAGATGGAAGGTAAAAAAAAAAAAAGCTTTAAAAAAAGTGGGAAGGATGCATAAAGACAAGAAGAGAAAATTTGCAGGGAATGTATTTAGGCTGGAGGGTAGAGGTAGCAGCGATGGTGGAAAATCTTATTTATTCAAAAGGAGAGAAGGAATTTGGTTATATACAGGAAAACCTGGAGACTAAGGAAGACTCTCCAGTCTGTTTAGATGGGGCTGCGGGAGAGGCATGAACAGAAAGGCACATTCATTCTATCTAAAAAGGAAATCAGTGGCCACTGGCAAAAGTCCTTCCTGCAAAGCCATTCTAAAGATGGTAATCTAAAGTAGTCGCTAAGCCCGGCACAGAACTGGTAGGAGTCTGAACTGGTCCTCTGCCTGAGCTGCCCTCACAGATCAATCTGTCAACAAACCTACTGTGTGCCAGACACCGGGCTAGGTCCTTGGTCTACAAAGATGAAACAGTCCCTGCCCTAGAATTCCCTCTCAAGTTAGCCTTCCCTCTTGTCCGTTAACCTGCTGCTAGTTGTCACCTTCCCGAGTTCAAATCCAGCCTCAGATACTTACTAATTGGGTGACCCTGTGCAAATCATTTAACCCTGCTTGCCTCAGTTTCCCCATTTAAAAATGATCTGGAGAAGGAAATGGCAAATCTCTCTAGTATTTTTGACAAGAAAACCCCCAAAGGGATCACAGAGAGTTGGACACGACAGCACAATTTCTCTGTTAATCCCCACGCTTATTTCTCTTCCTGCTCCAGGCAGGGGACCCCCTTTCTCCAGAAGTCTCAGCCCAGCCCCCTTTGCCCCTAACTCTGGAGCAGTTTCTTTCTCGCTCCTGTCCTTTTTGACTCAGCCTCCAGTTTATAAATACATTGTAATGACTTATCTAAGTACATATTGTATCCACCTCCCCCAAGGAAAACATTGGAGAAGGTTTGTTTCTTTGTGGAATGAAAGGAACCCAGGACCGGCTTCCAAAATTCCACATGGATTGGAACCAGGCAGGGAATATCCATAGTATAATCCCTCAGGAAGCAGGAATCTGAGCCTGTTCTAAGGACTGAGCCCTCCTAGCCAATACATCTATTGCCTGAATTTTGACTTTCTACCTCCAGGGCCCAACACTGGGTTTGGCACGTAGTAGGTGCTCGACAAGTATTGGCTTAATTGATTGAGTCAGGAGTGAGTCAGTGAGAGGAGTGACGCTCAGGTCACTGCAGGTGGAGCCAGGACAAAGGCTGGGTTGAGTCAGACAGTTATATAAAGGAGGGTCGGAGTGTAATGAGGATTCTATTCCTTGCCTTGTTGGTGACGGGGGAAGAATTTGGAAGTGAAAATTGAGATGAAAAATAAACTGGAGTTGGAAGGAAGAATCTATAAAATAAAGACACAACTAAAGGATAGTTGAGGAAGCAAAGAGGTAGGGCGGGAGCTAGAGGGGAACCAGACAACAGGTGTCAAAGGCAAGAGATCTCCTGGGGGACTAGAAAAAGTCTGCAGAAACTTCCTAGGTGTTCCTTCAGCCATTGACTTCTCTAGGTCACAGTTTCCATATTTATGAAGTGAAGAGGTTAGACTGGACAGCCTCCAAGATCCTTCCTGGCTTCCATCCTGGGACTCCGGGATTCCAGGACGAGGTGTCAAACCTGAGGAGATAACAAGGAGCATTGGGGCTGTCCAGCTGAAGTGAGATCACAGGCAGAGGACACAGCC
Source organism: Gracilinanus agilis (assembly GCF_016433145.1). Taxonomy (NCBI): domain Eukaryota; kingdom Metazoa; phylum Chordata; class Mammalia; order Didelphimorphia; family Didelphidae; genus Gracilinanus; species Gracilinanus agilis. The sequence goes on along the minus strand of NC_058135.1, from coordinate 119,340,561 downwards.
ATGGAGGTGAGAGTGTGGCCAACCGGGCAGAGTTAGTTTAGAAGTGAAGAGACAGAGGGGAAGGGGAAAAGCCAAGGCCAGGGTGTGAGCCAGCCACTGACCTTGCTGCCAGGAGGTTGGTTTCACAGCTGGAATCTGTATCCTTTAAACTAAGGAGGTTCAGGGTGTGCCTTAACTGCTTCATTCTGGGTTGGCCAATCCATATCTTAAAGGGTCCACCCATCAGGGTGAGTCCTATTACTTCAATTTGTGGTTGTGCTTCCTTCCTCTATAAGCCCTTCCTGCCAGTCTCTGAAGGTAGTGATGTATCTTTAGAAAATTTGGGGGTGGAGAAACAGTCGAGGATTTTGTTGTTCAGTCACATCCAGCTCTTCATGATCTTATTTGATGTTGTTTTGACAAACATACTGGAATAGTTTGTCATTCAGGGAAATTGAGGCAAGCCGCATTAAGTGACTTAACCAGGGCCGCCCATCTGGTATGTATTTGAGGCAGGACTTGAACTCAGGAAGAGGAGTCTTCCTGACTCCAAGCCCAGTACCTAGCTGCCCATAATTGAGGATTAGATAGATGGCAACTAACTCATCTTAGTCTCCAGTGTTATGTCCTTATCTTCCAAGATCCCAGAGGCTGACTTTTTGAGTCATACTCTGAGATGTCTCTATTCTCTTGGCATTCTCTAAGGAGTAGAAGAGAGAATAGCCCAGAGCTGGAGAGCAAACAGAACCCTGACAGGGAGTAGAATAATCACTTTGGTTCATTTCTCTGACATTAGAATTGGGGCAAGTTACTCTCTACTGATGGTTTCCCTCCTACAGATATTCTTGGGTCCGTCTTGGTGTGGAGGGGAATGACACAAGGAATCATAAGATCATACACTTTCATGTTAAAAGAAACCTTAGAATAAAACCTTAGATTTCCATAGTTGGTTGGGACCTCAGCGCCTTCTATTTATTTTTTTTAAACCCTTACCTTCCATCTTAGAATCAATACTAGGTCTCCATTCCAAGACACAAGAGCAGCAACAGCTAGGCAGTTGGGGTTAAGTGACTTGTCCCAGGCCACACAGCTAGGAAGTATCTGAGGCCACATTTGAACCCAGGTCCTCCCAACTTGGTTCCCTACCAACTGAGCCATCTCACTACCCCTCAGTAGGCTTCTAACCCAATTTGTACCTAATAACGGGGAATACATCACTGTTCCATATTTCCATAACTCTAAATATTTTCATTTTCCTGGACATCAAGCCTACGTTTTCTTCTTTGCAGCTTCCAGTCATTTTCCAAATCTCAAATCTGTGGCCAAACAGAACAAGTCAATCACCTGTGACCTCATATGATAGATAGTGTCTGAAATCAGCGGTGATGGTTCTCAGGTTCTCCCTCAGTCTTCTCAACTCCAAGTTGAATGTCATCTTCGAAAACTCCTCATGTGTCATTGAGTCAAGATTCACCATTCTAGTTGCCCTTTCCTGAATATTCATTCTGTAGTTCAACGTCCTTAGGTCATGTAGTTCAGTCTTCTCATTCTACAACTGAGGAAATAGTCCCCCAAAAGGCAATGATTTGCCAAATTCATACAAAACTAATATGGGGACAGAGGCAGAATTTGAACCCAGATCCTCTGATTTCACATTCCATGTTTTTCTCTTTGATAAATAACTCAAGTCAGCCTTATTCCTCCACCAACTTAGCTTCAATTCCAGACACTCCAGCAGGACTTTAGAGGCCATTTGATTCAACCTATATCTGAATAAGAATCCTCTCTAGAATATCCCCTATAGATGCTAAATGATCACCCTAGAGCAAATATCAATAATATGGAAAAAGGTTTTGATCAATGACACATGTAAAACCCAGTGGAATTGCGCGTTGGCTATAGGAGGGGGTGGAAGGAGGGGAGGGAAGGAACATGAATCTTGTAACCATGGGAAAATATTCTAAATTAATTAACTAAATAAACTTTTAAAAAAAGAACATCCCCTATAAGTAGACACCCAAACTTTCCTCTTAGACCTCAAATAAAGGGACATCCACTACTCTTGTTATTCCCTTATCATGGCCCCCCAAAATACCCACGATAAATACTAAGGACTCATTGGGCTCTAAGGAGCCATCTTAGTTGGCCCTGGGGAGCATAGAGACTAGGGTAAGAGCTAGTTAAAAACAAACAAACAAAATTGGGTCTTGACTCCAATAAGGGGCTTTTCAATTTTCTTTTATTAAAAACTTGAAAAATAAAGTTTCTTTAGACAGTTACAGTGCCACCCCCCAATTAAAAACCAAACAAACACATATGTTGCTGGGGACAGGTAACACTCTAATGACAATGACAAGTTTGCTCAGTTCCGTTTTTCTCTCTAGTCTGACCCATCTCTTTTAAAAAGCCAGAATTTCTTCTTTCAGACAAGAATTTTTTTCCTTGTGTCTCCTGGGAATCGCTTCTCTATCTATATTTATATATCACCTGAACAGAATTGCAAAGACAAAACTCTTCCAGAAAGCAAAGAGGTTTCTCTTGGAGATGTATAATCCTGTACCCAGTGGCTGAGGTTAAATAAGTGGCTTTGCTTGCTGTCTGGCTTTTAAATTCTCTTTCTATTCAAAAGAGCTCTGTTCAGAAAGAGCAAAGAAATGCAAGCTCTTAGGGTTCCTTCTTCCATATTCAGTTTTGCTTCTCAATCTGAGATGTCAAAGTCAATTCAACCAGAATTTAGTAGCACCTCCCAAGCAAAAATGAACCCCAATCTGTCCCTGCCTTCAAAGAGCTTTCAGCTGACCGGAGAGGGCCAGGGAGCCCTCTTGGCTTTGCATCTGGTAATTTCTAACCCACAAGTGCTCGGCTACTTTTAATCAAATTAACAGCTGAGGTTAGTCTGTTTTACAACATATGGCAATCTGGCACACAATTGGAAAGCTGGAAAGCAAGAAGAAAGTGAAAAAAGAAGCACAATTCTGCATATATTCATACATTCTTTGCAGGTATGCTATAAGGGAAGAACCCTCATATTGTCTAATCAGTGCTGAAAATTGTCAACAATTTTCAAGATAGTCATCAGTAGTAAGTGATGTTGAGTGGAACTCCCAATGTGAGATTTAAGTCATCTGAATATTACCATAACGGTAGGATTCTAACCTTTCCCTTCGATTTCAATATTTGATTGATTTCATCATCAATCGCCTCTTGGATTGGCTCATGGAGCCAACGTATAGGATCGTGCATTGTTTGTAAGCCTAAAGTATACAGAAAAGCTCATCCCCTGAGATCATCTTTCATCTGATTTTAAACAAGAGTTAAGATTTGTTGAGTTTTATATACTAGTTCACGCAAGGCACTGTGCTAGCCACTGAGAGAGACACAAAGGAATATTCTGACTTTGCCAAGTTTTTTGTTTGTTTCTTTTTTTTTTTTTCCTATTCCAGGATTATGTGATTCCCGGTTTTTCCGCAGGCTGGTATTTATAAAACATGCTGAATTTTCACATCTGTTCCCAATGTTGCAGTTCCAGCAATTTCACCTCAGTTGACTACACGAGGCCTTTCCTTAAGTGGTTTTCTCAATAGGAAAATGAAGGACATTACGTGCAGGCACGCCATTGAAAACAAGCTGCTTTATGTGCAGCCCCAGTAGATTACTTAAAGAAATTTTTAAACACACACACACACATGCACGCACACAGGCATACAAGATCTGAGAGCTTATAAATAATCCAGTGTACTTGTGTCTAAGGAGCCATATTCTCTTCTTTTGTTTCTAAACCACACTCTCTACTTAGCAAATAAACTTTCTACAATACCTTTAATTTTGTACTTCCACAGACATTTAATATCCCAATGTTTTCTTGGGCACCGTGGCTAGGAAATGTCACTATCCTTCAAGAGCTTTGGAGTAAAGGGTTGAGACCCTCTTTAAAGATGAGAAAAGGTTCTGTTTCATGTGAGTCTCAGGCTCTTTGGTGAAATGTGTCATTAAGAAAGAGGAAATAGGACAGATTCCAGAAATGCCCTCTTATCCAACACCTAATCAGGGAAATCAAATAAATGGCGAGCCAGGAAAGGAGTAGGTATCTTCTCTTTCCCTATGCCCATGGTATCAGGAACATGCTGGTTGTTTGAGGACTGTGAAGAAAAAGCTCTAAAGTCAAAGTTGCCTTGGACTCTCTTCCACACAACAAAATGAGGACCTGGGTTGGTAACTTCTAGAAGTAAGACATCTCCCTCAAAGAATTTAATTTTCTATCAAATCCAAATGTATCTTCCCACTCCCTGGAAAAAAACAAAACCCCTAAATTTCCAGATGAATGCCAGAATAACAGATGTCAGAGTTGGAAGGGAGCCAAGAGGGTAGCCAATCCAACCTCTTCCACTCCAATATGCCCAATAGGTGGTCATCCAACCTTTCCTTCTTGGCCTCTAGGGAAGAGGCATCTATCGTACGTATCCTGAGGCAGCCTATACCACTCTTGAGCCACTCTAAGGGCTGAGGAATTTTTCTTTATAGTGACATTAATTCTAAATTTGTCTCTTGGCAGTTTCCACTCTTTAGTCCTATTTCTAACTTCTAGGGCCAAGCAGAAAAGGGTCAGGTTTTCCTCCCATACATCAACCCTTCAAATACAATAATCAAGTCTTCCCTAAATCTTCTCTCTTTTAGCCTAAATATTCCTAGTCCATAGACCTAGAGCAAAATTTCTTCCTCTTTTTTTGTGTCCTGGACCCTTTGGGCAGTGTGGGGAAGTCTTGGATACTTGGAACCGATACCCCTTCTTCAAACAATGTTTTCAAATGCCTTAGATAAAATGAAGGATTGCAAAGGAGACCAATTATATTAAAAATAAATGTGTAGGGGGCAGCTAGGTGGTTCAGTGGATGGATGTCCAGGTCTGGAGACTGGAAGTCCTGGGTTCAAATGTGGCCACAGACACTTCCTAGCTGTGTAACCCTGGGCAAGTCACTTACCCCCACTGCCTCACCCTTACTGCTCTTCTGCCTTGGAATCAATACACAGTATTGATTCTAAAACTGAAGGTAAGCACTTTAAAAAAAACAAAAATAAAGTAAATGTGTAATGATTTCACATCCAAGTGCACAGACTCCTTGAAATCTTTTCATGGGACCCCTAAATCCCAGATTAAGAATTTCTTTCTGATATAGTGGTGGAAGGACCTCAGACACCATCTAGTTCAACTTTTCCATTTTGCCTCTCATTAATATCAAATGACTAGTCAGGTAGGAGAGATTAATACTCCCTCCTATGGTATGAACTCAGAGTCCTTCCCCATCCTAGTTGTCCTATTCTAAATCCCCTGAAGTTTATTTATCCCTTGTTTTCTCCAAGCTAAAGATTCCCCTGTCCTTTAATCCCTTCTGATTTGCCCTGGTCATCCTTCTTTGTTCACTCTGCAGCTTGTCAGTGACTTCCTGCCAAGTACCAAAAGATCATCCTTGGGTGCTACAGTGGATAGAGCTCCAAAGAATGAGTAAGGAAGACTCACTTCATGGGTTCATATCTGACCTCAAATACCTAGCATCTATGTGACCGTGGGCAAGTCATTTAACCTTGTTTGCCTCAGTTTCTTCATCTGTAAAATGATCTGGAGAAGGAAATGGCAAACCACTCTAGTATCTTTTGCCAAGAAAACCCTAAATCGGGTCATGAAGAGTCAGATATGACTGAAAGAACAGAACAACAATGAAAAGATATTGAGTTTGTGTTTAATTAAGTGAAAAGAAAAAAGACTAATTTAATAACTGGCCTCAAGTCTTTTTTTTAAAAAAGCCTGACCTCCTGGCTTAGAATCAAAACTGTGTATTGATTCCAAGCCAGAGAAGCAGTAAGAGCTAGGCCGTGGGGGTTAAATGACTTGCTTGGGATCACAGAGCCACCTTGGGCCTCTTCTCTTCTTAAAGTGGATCCAGCAGGAAGTGTCTGAGGTCATATTTGAACCCAAGACCTCTCTAGGCCTGACTCTCAATCCATTGAGCTACTAGCTAAATCCTGCCCTCAAGTCTTTAAGGGAAACTGAGCAGTAATTTTCCTTCTAACTACAGAGGCAGCAAGGTGGAAATATTTAACATACCAAACTTGGAGCCAAGGATATGAGTTCAAATCCTACTTCAGACATTTACTGACTATGTGACCCTTGAAGTCATTTCATCTCTCTATATTTCAGTTTCCTCATGTATAAAATGAAGGAGTTCACCTGGATAGCCTTTAAGGTATCTCCCCTCGCCCCTAATTCTAAATCTGTGATCCTGTGAAACAGAAACATTCTTACATTGAAGCATGATGAGTTTCCATATCACAAGGCTGATTAAACACTGGATTTCCAATGGAAGTTAGAAAAATCGATTCCAAGAGGTCTTTAAAAATGCCTCTGGTCTTAGACGATTTCAGTTTTCTTCTCCCTAGGCAAGAGGTCTGGACCAGATGACCTCTTGGGCATTATAACAGCTTGGACTACCAAAGAAAGAATTTGGATACTTGCTCAGGAAGACTCATCTTCCTGAATTCAAATCTGGCCTCAGACATGGACTAGCTCTGTGATCTCAGGCAAGGCACTGACCCCATTTGCCTCATTTTTCCCCATCTGTAAAATGAGCTGGAGAAGGAAATGCCAACCACTCTACTATTTTTACCAAAAAGGAACACTGAGGTGGCTCAATGGTCAGAGTGTTAGGCCTGGAAATGGGAGGTCCTGAGTTCAAATGTTTAAAACACGTCCTAGATGTGTGAGCCTGGACAAGTCACTTAACCCTAGCTACCTAACCCTTACTGACACTTAGTATGTATTCTAAGATTGAGGGTATGGGTTTCTTATAAAAAGAGTGAGAGAAAAAACAGCCCCAAATATGGTCACAAGGTTTTGGACATAACCCAAAATAATTGGACAACTAGTCACCCTGAGGTTTTATTCCCCTCCTCTGGGGGGAAAAAGTGAGAAGTGATAAGCATCTGTTAACTCTAGTTATTCCCTGTCCATGTTGATCTGATCTCCAGAGAAATCCCCTCCAGCTGGGAGCTCTACCAAATGATGTGACCTCCTGAGAACTTGTTTGGCCTACTTACTAAGTAGGAGGTAGGCTGACCACAGACCTATGTTCTAGATCATCTTTAGAACACGGGTGGATCTTTCAGTATAAACTATATGACTGGGCAAAACACTTAACCTCTCAATATTATAGGCAATTCTATAAGGCTATAAGTGGTAAAGAGGGTACAGTCTGGTACTGGTGGAGAGTTTCCTCATTTAGGACTTCCTTACACCAAAGAAATCCCAGATCTAGAGCCTATCTCTAGGAGTTTCTACCCTTACCAAAAAAAAAAAAAAAAAAAAAAAAAAAAAGCTTTTACTTCGAAAATCCAAGTCAGAGTTTTTGAATGTTTTTGTAGCTGTCATCCAGAAGATCCTCACAATAGCAGGCTGAATAAATTGGAAATGGTCGAGCAGTCAGGGAGGAAAAAAAATACCAATCTGGACTTGGGGATTTGGCTTCAAGAGAGGGGAAAACAATTACACTAGAAATGTATTCCCTGGTGAGCGGAGACAGAAAAGGATTATTAACCTCCTGGCATACAAACAGATAAGACACCATGGGGTTGGAACTCTGCCTTCAAGTTCTCAGCATAGTTAGGAATGCAAGTACTTGTGTGGGCAATGAAAAGGGGGCAGCCGAGTTACTATACCTTAAGGCTGCCTTACAAACAAGCCTAGAACTCCAGAAGCCCACAAGAATGTTTGCCCAGCCCACCAACCCCTCGGGAGATGCAGAGATGGCAAAATGCAGAAAACTATCATTTATCATTACTTGCCTCAAATAAATTATTACATGTTCTAGGAGAGTGGCAGGTTACATGACTGCCTGGAGGGTCAAGGTTAGAATGAGATTTTGATTAAGGGTTAAAAGGAGGATCCTCCCTCCTTCCTCCCTTCCTCCCTCCCTTCCTTCCTTCCTTCTTTCCTTCCACTCTTCCTTCCATCTTTCCTTCGTTCCTTCCTCCCTCCCTCCCTTCCTTCCTTCCCCCCTCCTCCCTCCCTTCCTTCCTTCCCCCCTCCCTTCCTCCCTCCCTTCCTTCCTCTCTTCCTCCCTTCCTTCCTTCCTTCCTTCTTTCCTTCTTTTCATAATCATGTAAGTAACATAATTGTCCCTCAGTCCTTTATCCTCTTTGCTTGTCAAAAGGGACAAATTCATTAATTTATGCATCATATGCTTTTTTCCTACCCCTCTTCCCCCTCCTCCTTCCCATCAATACAAACCCCAAGAGTGAGCCATGCCTTAAGAACCTTCCTAAGTTAGGGGGAAAAGCTAATCAAAGTTAAAGGTGATTTCTGCTTTGAGGGAAAGCTTAGCATGAAAAGAAGTGTTAAAATAACAACCCCCTTCCTGAATTCCCAAGGACTGTTTAAGACTGTTGGCTATATCTGGTCATGATAGGATATGTCACCCAGCACTTCAGTAGAGTTATGGGTCACCCATGAAATCCAGACAGGTTTAACAGTCCCTACTGAGATTATGTCTTAAATTAAGGCTGGGACTTTGGCTGGAGCCATTTCCATGGCACAATTGACCTATTGTTGAAGCCTTATCTACCATCTAAATTATATGGTCTACAGACATGTATAAAACAAGAGAGGCAAGATTACCCAAAGAGACTCATCAATATGTAAAGAGAACCAAGGAAGGAATACCAATCCGTGAAGAACTAAGAAAGGTAACAAGGATTTCCCACAGAAGAGAACAGTGAGGTAGAATCATTTGCCACAGTCAATGGAAGTTTGGGGAGGAGGAAAGAGCATCAACAGGCTGCAGAGTTCCACACCAGGGGATGTTGGGGATTTGTGGACTGAAGCCAGAGCATGTTTCCAGCATGTCTGCCTTTGTACATCCCTCCAGTCTAGGTGATATCAGTAGCATTATGAAGAGTGGGTGCAGCAAGGGAAAGGGAAATATCCTTGTGTCTATAATTATTTGGAATTAATTAAATTCTTATCCACTTCATCCTCTGTTGGCAGGCTTTACAGACTCCCTTGTGGGCTATTCTTCTTGGAAAACCACAGCCACCATTCAACTTCAGGATTCAGCGTCACTGTAAAAACAAAACATCTGAGTTAGTGAGCAAGATCAGATCCTTGTGCAATACAGGAAATGGAAGGAATAGCAATATCTCATTTGGGATTATACTTCTTATTGGCACCAATATCACCACTTACTGACACCACCAAATTCAATTAACTATCACTTAGTCGACAAGCATTTGTTAAGTGTTCACCAGGTACTATACTAAGCACTGAAGATACAAAGAAAAGGAAAAACATGGCCTCTGCCTTCTAAGAGCTGACATTTTAATGGAAGAGAAAACAAATAATTAGCCACATATATACATTTAAGATGTATACAGAGTAGATGGAAGATGAACCGAGAGGGCAAGTCATTAACAGCTAGGGGAACTAAGAAAGATCTCCTGCAGAAGGTGGTATTTGATCTGGGCAGCTAGTGAAGCTGGGAGGCAAAGGTGGGGAAGGAAAACATTCTAGTCATGGAGGACGGTCAGTGAGAAAGTATGGAATGGGAAAATGAAGCCTCATCTATGGGGAGTGCAAGTAGATTGTAGAGTTGGATTATAAAAGAAAGATGGAAAGATTTGGTACCACCTTTGTGGTGAATAAAATAGTGAACTGATTTTAGCTCAGTCATTTTTCAGTCATGTTTGACTCTTTGTCACTGTCATTGGGATTTTCTTGGCAAAGATCTTGGAGTGCTTTTCCTTTTCCAACTCATGTGACAGATGAGGAAACTGAAGTAAATAGGATTAAGTTACTTGCCCAGGATCACACAGTTATTAAGTGTCTGAGGCCAGATTTGAACTCGGGAAGAGGAGTCTTCCTGACTCCAGGCCAGGTACTCTATCCACTGTGCCACATAACTGCCCATGAGTGAACTGATTATGCAGATGTAAAAGAGTTGCCTTGCTTCTGTGAGGACCTAGTTGAGATGGCCTCACAAATTTGCAGTGGGCCCAAGGCTACATTTCTGAATGGCTTTACTGCTTACAAAGTGGTTTCACATACCAGATATTATTTATTTTATTTTTTTTTAATCCTTACCTTCTGTCTTGGGGTCAATAATGTGTATTGGCTCCAAGGCAGAAGAATGGGCTAGGCAATGGGGGTCAAGTGACTTGCCCTGGTTCACACAGCTGGGAAGTGTCTGAGGCTGGATTTGAACCTAGGACCTCCCATCTCTAGGCCTAACTCTCAATCCACTGAGGTACCCAGCTGCCCCCCCCCACAAGATATTATTTAAATCTCACAAGAAGAGAGGGCAGGACTAACATGACTCTCCCTGTTTTATAGATGAGTAAACTGAGGTTTGAACAGAAGTGGCTTGCCTATGATCATATAAGTTATAGGTGGTAGATGGAACCTAGGCCTTTTCTCCAAAACAGACCTAGAAGCAAAGGTTTCTCTGGCTCTTCTTTCCACTAGCCAAAGAGGAAATCTGTACCAGACCTAAAAGATGACCAAACTTCCCTTACTCTGGCCCACCTCCTTCTCCAGCTTCAATGCTGAGAGATCCAGATGGCGTTGGGCTTTTTGAAATTTTTAATTAAATCTTGCCTAGTTCTCTATGAATATATGCCAAATTGTCCTTTAAAAAAATTCTGTGTATTGTTTTCCCTTCAGTGCTGGAGTTCCTGGAATATTATCAATAGCCCGTTTTGATCATACCCATAAATGATTTAAAGGTGACTACTGACTGTAACATAGAATCCCTGTCCTGGTAGGAGCAGAAACAAATGAACCTCGTTCCACTCTTCCACTCCTGCAATTTGTCTGTTGTGTTTTTTAAAAACTTTACATTGGATTTCCTCTTCCCTTCTCCTTCCAGCAGCTTTTCTGCAGTGGAGTTGCATGCACCTCAAGCTGCTCGTTCTGGAAAACAAGCTTGAAGAGTCTTGAGATTGCCAATGAAACCAGTGCCACTCATTATAATGGAAGACAGCAATTTTGGCACTTAGGGAAAATTTTGTTTCCAAGGAGGGAGAAGAGAGGAAAAGGAAATCCCGGGGTGGAAGGGTCTAACCCAGTGGTTCCCAAACTTTTTTGGCCTACCGCCCCCTTTCCAGAAAAAATATTACTTAGCCCCCTGGAAATTAATTTTTTAAAATTTAATAGCAATTAATAGGAAAGATAAATGCACCTGTGGCCATCACCACTCCCCCTGGATCGCTACAGCACCCACCAGGGGGCAGTAGCGTCCACTTTGGGAATCACTGGTCTAACCATTCCCATGTAAGCTTCGGGTAGGCTGCAAGAAGAGAGGAGAGGCTATTCAAAGTGGGCAGGTATTGGGATGGAGAAGAAGTCTGTAGGTCTGGTCCTGAACTTAGGAAGAGGGAAGAATGACACAGAGGACCACAGGTGAAAGGAACATGGATCTAGACAAGCTGGCATGAACTTAAAAAAGAAGAGGTGATTTCTGTGTGGTGATGGTAGTGAGAGAGTCTCTAATGTGAGAGCCAGGGAGCTGAGGGCAGGCCATCCCCTCCTCCCGGCTTCATGTGTCAGTCAATGGAAGAAGAGCCATCCTTGGACAAGGTGCCATGAAGATATAGGGTCTTCAAGAAGAAAGCTTGGGTTCAGTGAGTACCAGGAGGCAGAAATGATGACACGAAGAGATCCGGGATTACAGAAGCATAGAACTGAAGCTGAAAACAAACCTGAAGGTCAGGAAGGTCAGCCTTTTCATTTTACCAATGAAACCCAGAAAGGTTATACTTTCCAACGTTATACCTGCAAGATATGAGGCTCAGAATCTTTTCCGAGGCTCCCCCCAACTGCTAGTGGCTTCCCCTGAAGGCTACCTTGTAACTATTGCCTGTATTCTTGTATACAAATATTCATGTACACGTCTCTCCCATTAGAATATAAGGTCCTTGAGACTGAGGACTAGTTTTTGTGTTTGTTTTTTCTTTGTATCCTTAAAGCTTAGTACAATCTCTAACACCCAGGAAATACTTATAAAATAAGAAATAAATGCTATCGATTGAATGATTGAATGGACTTTTTTTCCCTTTCAGCTTCGCTTTTCATCTGACTTTTAGAATCACAATTCTGTACTCAATGCATCCTTTGAAGCCAAGATACAACAGAGGATGGATCATTTTGCTGCTGCCACTCGTGCTAATTTTGACCTATCCATCTCACCATCCATCCATGGAACTATTGGTTACAGCAAATGGAGAAGAGGCTGTACTCTCTGAGCAAAACAGAATTGCAAAAGCTCAAAAGACACATGAGATGCACCCTTAGAGAGATCTACATCCCAAATGTTCAAACAGGCCATCTGTGCCTAAATGGTGGTAGAGCTCATATCAGTGTGATCAGCTAAGTTGGAGGCACTGATTTAGACCCCAATATAATGATGCCATTTTGGTCTTTGTTGAGTATGAAGGACAACCACCATAACCAGAATCAAAACAGGAAGAGAAGTGAATAGCTTGGACTGAAACTGCTCTTTTTTCACATGGTCAAGGCGGTCACAACCATTTTTCTAATTCCAGGCATCTAAATGTCTGGACTTGATGATGTTTTGTTGTTAAGAATACAACTGTTGGCCAAATATGGTTCTGTCTCCTTTACTAAGAATCCAAGGGTTTAGGGCAGGGGTCGGCAACCTTTTTGGCCGTGAGAGCCATAAACGCCACATTTTTTAAAATGTGATTTCGTGAGAGCCGTACAGAGCTCACAGTGCGGCTCCTGTAACAGCGCCTGGAAAAAAATGGACTTTATGGTTCCTGCAGAAAGAGCCATATCTGGCCCTCAAAAGAGCCAGATATGGCTCGAGAGCCATACATTGCCGACCCCTGGTTTAGGTCATTAAGGAATAAGATGACTCTAAGCCAATGAGAGTAGGACAAAGTGAAGGGTATTGCCAGCTCATATACAGTCCCAACATGGGCATCATTTTCTTTCATTATAGAAGGCCAGCACCTTTCTAGTATCTACTGATTCTCAAATGCACCTTTCACCAGGAGACTAATGAGGTAGAAGGTGGTACAAGTCTATTGATGAGTCCAAAATGTAAGACTGTTGGCTGACTCTAGAGCTTGGCAAGCCTGGAGGCACTTTCTCACACTCCACTCTTATTTACTTAGGTGTGTTCCTTGGTTTCTGGGTTGCTATTTATCACCTGAGTGAAATGGTCAAATAAGCCCCAGCCAGCCTCAGCTTTGGCAACCTCTGGAGACTCCCACTCACAGCGCCAAAGCAAACTGGAGGGAGGATTTCTAGAGTGAGGTTGTTTCTCCATGCACCCCCACTCCCACCCCCCCTCCCAGCACTAGCAGGGGCTGTTAGCCAAGATGCCCGGCATAGGCATTTGCAAATACTTTTCTGAAGTGAGTGCATCACGAACAACTAAAAATAGGAAACACTTGAACCCAAAAGATTATACTGAAGTATTGGAATTAGTGGAGTCACTAACCCACTGGTAGAACTGAAAGGAAACTTAAGGGTCACTAGCCTAACTCCCCCCAACCCTTTCTGTCTTTTTTTTTTTTAAACCCTTAACTTCTGTGTATTGACTTATAGGTGGAAGAGTGGTAAGGGTAGGCAATGGGGGTCAAGTGACTTGCCCAGGGTCACACAGCTGGGAAGTGTCTGAGGCCGGATTTGAACCTAGGACCTCCCGTCTCTAGGCCTGGCTCTCAATCCACTGAGCTACCCAGCTGCCCCCTCTTTCTGTCTTTTTTAACTTAAAATCATTCTATCAATGCCTTTTATTTTATATCACAGCTCTCTTTCTCTCTCTGTGTATATATATATATATATATATACATATATGTGTGTGTGTATGTAGGCAAGCATACATATATGTTTATCTGTCTATCATCTATCTATTATCCATTTATCTCTCTATCTGTCTAAAACATCCCTGACTCTAACCTACCCATGTTTAAAAGAAAAGAAAGAGGAGTAGGTGGATCAGTGGACAGAGAACCAGGGATAGAGATGGGAGGTACTAGGTTCAAATCTGGCCTCAGATACTTCCTAGTTGTGTGACCCTGGACAAGTCACTTAACCCCCATTGCCTAGCCCTCACTGCTCTTCTGCCTTGGAACCAATACACAGTAATGATTCTAAGACAGAAGGTAAGGGTTTAAAAAATTTAAATAAAAACAACTAACCCTGGTCATCATACGCAATATTTTGCCCTCCTATTTGTAGGGATAAGGGATAAGGTACTTTTCAATAAATATATCTCCTTTGGGAAGTATATTTTCTTTTCATATTCTCTCCCCTCACACAAGAGGGAAGAATGTTTCATTATCTGTTTTCCAGGCCCATAATTCCAGATGAGAAAACAAGCCTCCAGAGGAGAAATGGTGTCCTTAAGTTGACATAGTTGGGAAGGAGCAGAGCTGGGATTCAAGTAGAATTCAATCAAGTTCAGGATTCAAGTGTCCGGTATTCGTAAGAAAGCATGTGGCTAGAATGGGACAGTGGATGATGGAAGAATAGATCCAAGCCTTATCTCATTTCATTATTTCCCCTTGCTTGAAATCCAGACTGAAATAAGTGAGATGACCTTTCTCCCTTTGATTCTCTTTAACAGGAATTTACTAAGTGCCTTCAAGAAGTTTCCATTCTACTACAAGTAAACAGAAACAGAGACACATACACAGTGCCTAGAATTTGAGGAGGTTTGAGGCAGCACTAACAGCTAAGGGATCAGGAAGGAATTCCTATAGGGCAGTGATTCCCAAAGTGGGTGCTGGGGGGCAGTGATGGCCACAGGTGCATTTATCTTTCCTATTAATTGCTATTACAATTTAAAAAAATTAATTTCTAGGGGGCTTAGTAATATTTTTTCTGGAAAGGGGGCGGCAGGCCAAAAAAGGTCGGGAACCACTGCTATAGGGGATGGCAAATAAGCTGGGCCCTAAAGGAAACTGGAGATTCTAAGAAACAGAAATGAGGAGGAAATGTATTCCAGCCATGAGGTTCTGCTTTTACAAATGCATGGCAGTGGTATATGATGTGCTGAGTTCGAGAAACAGTCAAGTAGGTAGGATGTAGCATGCATGAAAGGGAATAATAGAAAGTATCTTTGGAAAGGTAGGCAAGAACTAGATTGTGAAAGGCAGAGAGGAGAGGATGTGCAAAGGCACGGATCCAGGGAGAATGTTGAATACAGAATTTTGGAAAGAGGAAATAGGCCAATTTGGCTGGAGTATAGAGGGTAATGGCAGGAAAGTATGTAAAGACAAAATGCAAATAGACTAAGAAGCTGTATATGCCGAACTAAGGACTGTGTGGTTTTTTTTCATGGAAGTATTAGGGAGCTAGAGAAGATTCTGGAGCAGGGAATAATTCAGGTAGATCTTTGCTTTAGGAAAATAATTTAGGCAGCTGTTCGTTTAGACTGTTCTCTCTGAAGAGGCATTCATGAATAAACTGCCCTATGGATGTGCTTTGGTAGATGGGGTTTCTACACTAGAGCTTACCATACTAATGAAATAACCTGAAGAAACAAGCGTTTGTTAACAGCTACTACACACCAGGAATGGTGCTAATATTATTGTACAAATATTATCTCATTTGATCCTCACTGCCCTAGGAGGGAGATGCTATTGTTAGACCCATTTTATAGGTGAGGAAACTAAGGCAAATAGAGATTAAATAACTTATTCAGGATAACACAGCTAGTAAGTGTCTGTGGCTGGATTTGAACGCAGGTTGACAGCTCCATCTATTACGCCACTTAGCTGCCTCATGATCCTTTATACATTTGTGGTATAAGATTTACAAATGCCGGGTCCCTTAATTTCATATTTTTACCAATTTATTTATTTTTATTTAATTTTTTTATATAGCATATATTTTATCATATATAATATATGTTTGTGCATAATAAATATAAATATATGTAATATATTTTGTATATAAATATAGTTTATGTATTTATAGTCTATTATTTCAACAGCAATTTATTTATATTGTTCCCTTCCTCTTTCTGAACAATCATAGAATTCTCCTAATAGAGGTCTCCCCACTTTCAGTCTCCATTGCCTACCAAATAAAATTCAAACTTCTTATTCTGGCGTTCAAGGCCCTCTAAGATCTGACTCTAATAACTATGTCAGACTTTACCTCATAGTACTCCCATTTGCATTCCTTGCTCTTTCTTGCCTCTATTCCTTTCCATACTCTATCCTAGAGTACATTCCCATTTTCATCTCCTCCTGATGAAATCTTACATGTCCTTCAAAGCCCAACCCAAGCCCAGGCTCCTCTGGGAAGCCTTTCCTTGTCTGTCCTCATCACTCTAATCTGAATTATGAAAGGGACGCAAGTACATAAGTCAGGAACTGCCTATTGACCAAGTAGATAATGGGCAAAGAAAGTCATAAAATCAACTCTCACCTAGTCCTAACTATGCCACTAAAAAGATCAAGTAAGAGAGTCATGGGTAAAATGTTGGACTCAGAACCATGGAGACCTGAGTTCCAATTCTGGCACTACACTAACTACATGACATGGATAAATCACTTTATTCCTTTAAGCCTCAGTTTTCTCATTTTAAAATGGGCCTGTAAGACCTACAACCCACCACACCACAGGATGATTTCAAAAGTCAAAGAAAATAATGTTTGTAAAGCACTTTGAAAACGTCAGATATTATTGGGCAAGTCATTTCCTTTTCCTTGGCCTCAGTTTCCTCATCTTTAAGTGAGATGGTTGGAATATATGATCTCTAAGGTCCATCTTGGCTCTAAAATCTATGATCTGATAGTAACTAGACAGAACGAGTCCTTCCAGAATGTGGCGAAGAAAGACCTAATATAGGATGGGGAGGAGGAGGAGAAGAAAATAACACATTCAACTCTATCACTAAAATGAACCTTTGACTGATTCCAGGTACCAAAAGATTTAGTTAATTCAGTGAATTCAGGAAGGGAGAAAATCAACCCAACCATTTGTGTTTGCTGTCTTGCAGTCCAAATAGCCAGCTGGTTTTCCACTTTTTTTTTGGCACAATGTAGACACAGTCCAAATTCTGTTTTAGCAGGAAAAAAGAGAATGAAGGGATAGAAGAGGAAGAAATGAGCAGATCCTGTGTAACCGCTGCTTGAGTTATCCAAGAAGCAGCAAAGTCATCCATTTTAATTTGCTCTTGAGTTTGGAAACATGAAGCAAAGAGTGGCAGAAAACAGAAAGCCACATTGAAAAAAAAAAGTCATACTTCTAAAAATTGCGATGATGCAGGGATGGGACCAGATTGATTCTCTCCCAAATCTGCATTGTTGGTGCTCAGTAGAGGCTAGCAGCTAGCATTTACACAACACTTAAGTTTGGCAAAATGTTGTACTTCTGTTAACTCATTTGATCCAACATCTTGTAGAGTAGATGCTATTTTCATCCCTGTTTTATAATTGGTAAAACTGAGGCAGATAGAGGTTAAATGACTTTCCCAAGATCATAACAGCTAGTAAGTATCTGAGGCAGAATTTGAACTCAGGTCTTCTTGACCCCACAGACTGTGCTCCACTGCTCCACCCAGCCGAATCTGTGCAATAAGTGAATGGAATCCTGTAGTTCGATAATAGGGAATTTAGGGGACAAAAATAAAAAATAAGAACCATAGCTGATATTCACATAGTGCTTTATGATTTGTAGAGCACTTTCCATTATCTCAGATAAGAACTTATTCCTAATGCATTCTGTTGTTGATGAGTCATTTTCAATCAAGCCTGACTCTTTGTGACATCATTTGAGAAGTTTTCTTGGCAAACATATTGGAGCAGTTTACCATTTCTTTTTCCAGTTCATTTTATAGATGAGGAAAACTGAGATAAATAGGGCAAAGTGACTTGCCCAGGGTCACACAGCTAGTAAGTGTCTCCGAGTAGATTTGAACTTAGGTCTTCCTGACACTAAGTCCAGCACTCTATCCACTGTGCCACCTAGTGTCCAACTTTGGGTGATCTACTAATTCAAACTCATATTTGCAGAGGCAGAAATAGACATTTTTGAATAGATTGTATTATAATCAGCAAGAAGGAAGAGGAATGTTGATGTGAGTAATAAAACTCACCCCTTGCTGATGTCTTTCCCACTTAATATCTTAATATCTTTCCCATGATGCTCTGTCCCACTTAGACACTTACCAAGAGACTGCGTCTTAGACTCTCCAATGGGGAAAGAGTCAAGTCAACAATGGTGTTCTCATGGGAAATGGGAAAAGGGCTAGACTGGGAGTCAGAGGACCTGGATCCAAGACCTTGCTCTGTCACTTCCTGTGTGACTTTGGGTAAGTCATTTATCCTCTCTAGACCTTGGTTTCCTTATCTGCCAAATGAAGAAGTTATACTAATTACCTCAAGGTTCTCTTTCCACCCCTCAGTGGTCCAATGATCAGTCATTAAGCTAAAGTGAAGGGAGTGTAGAGGATATGGCATTCCTCACCCTGAGGAAGGGGAAGTTGAAGAAGTCCTCATAAGGAAAAAGGGAAACAGGCATTTAATACGTGCCTACTGTTAAAGTCAAGCACGGCGCTAACTTGACCTTCACAACCATCAGAGGAGGCAGGTGCTATTATTCTCCCCATTTCATAATCAGTGAAACTGAGGCAAATGAGTACCCAGTCACAAAAGCTAGTAAACATCCGGGGCACTTGATGTTTGTCAAGGTCTTGAACTCAGGTCTTCCTAACTCCAGGCACAGAGCTCTACCTGACTGACAAATTAAATGAAGAGTATTGACAAGAGGTGATGGTGATAAAAAAAAAGGGGGGGGGATGGGGAGGCAATAGGGTATTGTGGAAAGAATCCTTTGTAGTTTTTTGTAATTTGTTTTTAATTTTGTAATTTGTAATCACAGAATCTCAATCTGAATCCCAGCTATGTGTAAGTCTCAGCAAATCATTTCAGATTCCTGGGTCTCTGCTTCCCTTATCTGTAAAATGAGGAGGCAGCTCTAACTCGATGATTCTAAGCACAGTTGTGCTCTCTTTTTATTTAGACCAGAAACAAGAAGTGGGCTTAAAGTCCTGTTTGGCACTGCCTAAGGCACTTGGGGATACAATATTACTATCACAGCTTGCAACCTATGTGTCATCCTTGACTCCACTCTCAGGCACTCACTTGCCACACACAGCCAATCTGTTACTAAGTAAAGTCATTCCGCCTTTGCAACATCTCTCCTCTGACAGTTGTACTTATCACCACTCTCCCACACAACTGCAATAGCCTTAGTCTCTCAGCCTCAGATCTCTCCTCAGATCCGTGCCACCTTCCATTCAGATGCCAAATTGATCTTTCTAAAGTGGTAAGTCTGACTACGGCACTCCCTTATGTGGCTCTCTCTTCCCTCCATTATCAAATATGAAGTCACCCATGTGGCTTAAAACAACAACAACAACAAACAAACAAAACCCTTACCTTCTGTCTTGGAATCAATGCTGTATATTGGTTCCAAGGCAAGAAAGCAATGAGGGCTGGGCAATGGAGGTTAAGTGACTTGCCCAGGGTCATCCAGCTAGGATATATCTGAGGTCGGATTTGAACTCAGGACCTCCCATCTCCAGGCCTGGCTCCTAGTTTCCTCACCTCCCCACCTTGCCCTTTTGACTTGTAAAGCTCTTTATATCCTGACCCCTTCCAATTTTTCTGGTCTTCTTATACTTTACTTTCTTCTACATCCCCTATGATCTACTGATCCTGGCCTTTGTGCTGTTCCTCCCAGAGGATCCCTTCCTTCTAACTCTGGGTCTTTTTCATTGGCTGTCCCCCATGCCTGGAATGTTTCCTTATCTCTCTCTGGCTTCCTTCAAAAATCCACTAAATCTACCTTTTGCCAGAGGCATTTCCTGTTCCTCTCCTTGCTGGTGTCATCTTTCCCTCTGAGATTATCTGCAATATGTATCTCTCACTCTCTCATTTATTTGTGTGTTACCTGCGTGTGTGTGTGTGTGTGTGTGTGTATACATGTACACACACACCCATATATATATATGTGCACATATATATATGTATATATATATATATATATATAGTTTTTTACATAATCGTTTGCTTATTTTCTCCCCATTAGAATGTGAGCTCCTTAAGAACAGGGACTGGTTTTTTCCTCTTTTATCTCCCATGCTTAGGTATACAGTAAGTGATAAATAAATGCTCATTGACTTGACTTGATTGTAAGACACTTAAAAGCAAGGATGCTATCTCAGCTAAGCATATGGTTGTCCCATAGCACCCAGAGGTGCTCTCCGTACAGAGTAAATGTATAATCAATGTCTTGGATTTGCAACAGAAGTTCCTTCATACTTCAGGACAACAGAGATAGACGATTGTTGGTAGGAGTTCCTTAGTAAGGTCTGACCTTCCCGGAAAATGTTAGATTAGACTAGCCTGAGAGTGGTTGCCAGTGTGGAAATGGAGGTCTCGACTTTGCTCAGTGGGTCATGTAACTTCCATGGGTTCATAGTCTTTTCCTTTCTCCTTTTCACAGGGGGGAAAGGAAGCAGGTTTTCCACTGAAGTTCTAAATTCTAACTCTTCACTCTGTTTTTTTTTTTTTTAATTCACTGACCTCTCATCTGGGAAGAATTTGGGGATTTAATAATTGTTCATATTGACTTGCAAACCTTCAAGTAATTTGCATAGATGATCTCTCTGATCATGTCTTTACAGACAAGCTATTTAATATGCAGGACCATTTAGTGCTTTGCAGAGACTGGAGTATAATAGGGCCTCATTAATGCAGCTTGGTTAATTCCCCAGCAACCATGTAAGGTAAGTGCTATAGATACTATAAATTATACCCATTTTACAGGTAAGAAAACTGAAGTCTAGATTTTCCCAGAATCACACAACTAGTAAGTATCATTGATAAGATGGAAAGTGTGGTCTTCCCGGCTCCCAGTTCTGCAATCAGTCCACTGTACCATGTGACCAGTCCATTAAAGGGAAGGAAAGGTACCCCAGAGTTCTGGTGCTATGAAAGACACCAGATTATTGGGGTAGGTGTATGTCACAGTGGATAGAGTGCTGGGCTTAAAGTTAGGAAGACTCATCTTCCTGAGTTCAATCTGACCTCAGACATTTACTAGTTGTAAAAACTGGACAAGTCACTTAACCCTGTTTGTCTCAATTTCCTCATCAGTCCAATGAGCTGGGAAAAGAAATGGCAAATCACTCTGGGATCATTGCTGAGAAAACCCCAAATGGGATCACAGAGTCAGGCCCGACTGAAATGACTGAACAACAAGAAAAGGTAGGCGGGAGATGGCTTGTAGAAGAAATCTGCCCATCTATACTCTTACCTTTAGGGGAAAAAACTACCACCACAAAGCCAGCTCATGACTTCCAATAAAAAGCTAATCCTTCTGAACTTCAGCACTGGCTCTCGCCTGTAATTAAATCCCCTTTGGGAAATAACATCAATAAAAACAGCTCATGGTTCAGAATGAGAAGGAACCTCAAAGGTTGGCTAGTCTAACCTAGTGATTTGCAAAGGGGAAAAACGGGGCCATTTGGGGATAAATGACTTGCCCAAAGACACACAGATAATATAGGATCTGAACCCAGGTCTTCTAACTACTGGTACAGAATGTACCACCTGCCTCAGAAAAGAAGAGGCAAAAATATCAGACTTCTAGGGAAACTAATGATTTTACCAGAAATGAATTACAAGAGGGGAGAAGCAGAGAGAGTTTTGCAATTGAATCACATTTGGGAGTGATGCGTGGGTGACTTGGAAAAGCTAGCAGCCATAGATTCAGACTATCAAGAACAAGCAAATTCCTCTTTTCTTGGGATGGACTATATTCTGTGACATATCATCAGAGGTGGAGGGGTAGAGAGAAAATGGCACAAAAGTCCCCTCAGTCTCCCCTCCAAGTTTGGGTTAGCCTGGCCTAACAACATAAAGCCAGAAATCTCTTTGGGGCAGTCAGACATGGTTTATCCATATTCATTTTTAAATATGCTAAGAGAAGCAAAAAAGAAAAAAAAAACTTCCGAGAAAACCTCGGAAAAAAAAATCCAAGAAAAGGGCATTGACCTTTAAGTTCAAATGGAAATGGGTATGAGGAGGTGCTGGAAGAGAGCAGGTTTATAATTTTCAGGACTAGAATTGATCATAATGGGCTTTCTGCAGATTAGTTGATGCTGAACTGACCAATCAAAGTTGGTCTGGCCTCTGGTAATTAATTGGCAGGTGCTCAATTTTCTCCTTAAAAGGGAATTTCTGAACTTTGGGAAATAGATCAATTAAAAAAATTGTGAAAAATGAAATATAATTATTGATTATTTTTCCAAGTCCTCAAAGGTCTTTTTAAAAAATATAATAATTTTCCAGGAGATTTTCCTCTAATTTGATTCCATTCTGACCTTCCTTTCCTAGGAGATTAGATAGATAGATAGATAGATAGATAGATAGATAGATAGATAGATAGTGGCTAGATAGATAGATAGATAGATAGATAGATAGATAGATAGATAGATAGATGATGGCTAGATAGATAGATAGATAGATAGATAGATAGATAGATAGATGATAGATAGATAGATAGATAGATAGATAGATAGATAGATAGATAGATGATTGGTCTGGGGGGAGTGACAGAGAGAGAGAGAGAGAGAGAGAGAGACAGAGAGAGACAGAGAGAGAGAGAGAGAGACAGAGAGAGAGAGAGAAAGAGAGAGAGAGACGGGGTGGGGTAGGTATCTGGATTGTTAATAACTAACCCAGGACAGACTGTCAGTATAGAAGAATATTATGGGTGTAGCTGGGTGGCCCTGTGGATTGGGAGACAGAGCCAGGCTTAGAAATGGGAGGTCCTGGGTTCAAATCTGCCCTTAGACACTTCCTAGCTGTGTAACCCTGGGCGAGTCACTTAGCCCCCATCGCCTAGCCTTTACAACTCTTCTGCCTTGGAACCAATACACAGTATTGACTCTAAGATAGAAGGTAGAGATGATAAAAGAAGAATATTGTAGTGCTAGAGAACAATGTTCCCTAAAATATATGGGAGAAAGAAGGTTTTAAGTGAAACGAGCACTGGATTTAAAGTTGGAATCATAGGTTCAACTCTAGCTCTGCTACTTATGGCTACTGAGTCTTCAGCAAGGGACTGCATTCTGGATGCCTGTCAGTATCCTCGTCTATAAGTGAGGAGGCTGACTTAGATCAGTAGCTCTTAACCTGAGGTAGATGGACAGATTTCAGAGGATGCTGTGACCTCAGACAGAGAGAAAAATGACATCTTTATTTTCATAAGTTTCAGCTGCAATTTAGCATTTTCTCCAATTATTTAAAAACATTATTCTGAGAAGGGGTCTCCGGGCTTTGCCAAAAGGCCAAAGGGGCCCATGACACCAGAAATGTGAAGAATTTTTGGCCTAGATGAGCTGATCTCCAAGGTCTTTTCTATCTCTGACATTCTCTGATGATCAGAGATCTTGACATGTCTCCATTGAAAAATGGTCCTTGCCTCTTTTTCTTCAGCTAATTAACAGTGACATTTGAATTCTAACACACTAGCTTCCCGCACTCTCAGCCCCTTTTCTCTTGAGATATTCTCACTGAACCCTTCACAGCTCAAGACTCAGGACAAACTCCATTTCCTCCTATTGTTGATTGGCAAGCTTTAGGCAATTTCAGCACTAGGTTGTTGGATTTGGGGGCCTTTTTCCCTCTGAAAAGGGGTTTTATGACATGTTCTGAAGGAAAGAAAATGAAGATTAATTTTGTTTGGATGATTTTGAGCACAATAGAGATATTCTCCTAGGTAGTATCTTGCACAGCACAGGGGCTTAATACATGCTTATTTGATTGGATAGAATTGGATTAGAGATGTCTAGAACCCCATAAACCCAGGTTTTGGAATTACTCCTCTTTAGAGATGCTGTTTGTTTTTGCTTATGAGTCTTTTCAGTTGCATACAACTCTTTGTCACCCCATTTTGGGGTTTCTTGGCTAAAATATTGGAATGATTTGCCATTTCCTTCTCTAGCTCATTTTTCATCTGAGGAAACTGAGGAAAACAGTTAAGTGACTTGCTTAGGCTCACACAGCTAAGGAAGTGTCTGAGGCTAGATTTGAACTCAGGAATGAGTCTTCCTCATTCAAAACCGAGTACTCTATCCACTATATCACCCAGCTGCCCCATTCCACGGAGATGGATTCACAGAATTAAGGGCAGGAAATCTAGTCCAAACCTTTCATTTTGCAGTTGAGGAAACTGAGGGCCAAGAGACTTGCCCCAAACCACAGCAGATTTGAACTCAGCTTGTCTGACTCCTAGCTTTATTCCCTTCTCACCGTATGAGATTTCCTCTCATCTGGGGCTCTGACTAGGTTTACAGAATATAGAAAGAGGCAGACGACTTCTAGTGAATTTTGGCTTCAATTGTTAAAGTAGAAATGTTATATATGAAGCCTCCCAAATGCAAGGCCACAGCAGGACCAGATTAAAATGCAATTGGAAGGGGCAGCTGGGTAGCTCAGTGGATTGAGGGTCAGGCCTAGAGACGGGAGGTCCTAGGTTCAAATTTGACCTCAGCCACTTCCCACCTGGGTGACCCTGGACAAGTTGCTTGACCCCCATTGCCCACCCTTACCACTCTTCCATCTAGGAGCCAATACACAGAAGTTGAAGGTTTAAAAAAAATAAAAAATAAAATAAAATGCAATTGGAAAACAGTTAACGAAATAAATAAAAATATAACAGAACCTAGATCATGTTAACATGTGTTTTTCTAAGCCAGTATGGGACTGCAAGGATCCTCATATAAGGTTTAGTGACTCCTGGTTTCTGTTTGAGTTTGACACTACTGTTTTAAGGAAATAATTCAGTGAGAAGCAGCTTTCCAAGGAAATGATCACTTTTTGCCCAATAAACAGCAACCGTCAGAACAGTCACCCTTTCAATTCCCAACCTATAAACAGGTTTCTCACTGATTTGTAATTTCTTACTCCCTTTATGCATCTCTAAAACTTATTTTATAAAAATGTTTTACATGAATCAAGTAACCATGGAAAGCATTCAAAATTAATTAATTAAAGAAAGAAATGAAAAAAAAAATGTTTTAACCAAATTCAAGGCCAAGGTAGCATATAAGCAATTGGGGGCAGGAGCCAATTTTCCTTTTGTCTTTGTATGCCCAAACCCCTAGCCTACTGTCTACATTTTCATTCGGACTGAATCTGTGATTTCGTTGTATAGGATCTTCCAGAGCAAATCTAATTCTCTGATAATTGATAGTTTTAGAGTTGCCAGTGTGTGAAGGGCCACTGAGAAGTTAAGTAAGTGTTCTGGGGGCAGGAGGGGTCTCACAGCCAGTATATGGTAGTGGTGGATTTGAACCCAGAACTTCCAGACTCAGAGGCCAGCTCCGTAGTTGCCATAACAAGCTCCTTGTAAATATATGCATATATTTACAAGCTCTTTATAAAGATATGTTCATATATCCATATTTATACAAATATATATACTTATAAACCCTTTGTAAACATATTCATATATTTACATTTACTTGTATATAAATATACATATTTACAAACTATTTGTAAATATACCCATATATATTTATTTATATATATTTATAAGCTCTGTAAATATATTAATATATTCATATTTATATCCAAAAGTTCTTTGTAAATACATATTCAAATATAAATATATATATATATTTACAAGCAGCTTGATATAGTTTTATATATGTATATATAAATATACATATAATAGGTGTTTAATAAAAACTTTTGAATTGCATTGATATATGTTTTACATTGATTTGTCTAAGTGTTGCATTCTCCATGAAGGCAGTGACTGTTTCTTTTCTTTCTAGGTTTTTTATTTTTATTTTTGCCTTTTATTCCCATTAACTGGCATCTTAGAACCATGTCTTGCTCACAAAAGTCATTTTTTTTAAAACCCTCACCTTCTGTCTTAGTATTAATTCTAAGACAAGAGCAGTAAGTATATGAAGTCAGATTTGAACCCCCAACCTCCCAACTCTAGGCCTGGCATTCTATCTGCTTGGACTACCCAGCTGCCCCAAGAATCTATTTTGATGAAGAATCTCTTAAAATTCATTATGAAATTTTGGCAGGGTGAAGGATTGTTGGTTTTAGCACAAAGGATCACTAATTCATTCAAGGATAAAAAAAATCAAGTTTGGGATCTTGCCTTGTTCATCTTAGGGTCACTATAAGTCATGATATTGTGTGTTTTAAAAATTTGTACCCTGGGGGTTTCATTTCCCAGCATTTGTTACTCTTCCCAGGGTTCCTTTGTCTTGGGTCCTGGTATTGAGCCCTTGTGTGGGTTTGTTTATAAATTTGCTAAAACCCACGCTGAGGGACTTTTTAGGGGGGCTTTTGGGTTTTGGCTCGAGCATGGTAGGCTGCTGGGTCTCTGGCTCTTTGCTCTGCTCACTCAGCTGAAGGAACCTCTTTTCTCTCTCACTTTGTTGTTATTAAATCCTATAAAGACAAATACTTGGAGTATTCATTTTTAGTCCTACGATATGATTCGTCAGGCAAGGAAACCCTCTATCTCTTTCCCACAAATACTTTCTTCCTAGTTCACTCTCATTTCAAACCTCCCATTCCACAATTAAGAGATAACCTTTAAAAGGCAGATGCCCAGAGGGAATGATTCATTGACTTAGATTCACACAACTACAAAAGAAAAGATGATATCAGAAGTTTTCCCCCTAGGAACAGGTTTGATCCAGAACACCAGGAAGCCTTCCCTGGAGGGGAGGAAAGGGAATGGAGCAAAAAAAGAACTATTTGGAAGTTCAAAATATTGATTTTTTAAAAAAATTTATTAATATTTGTTTCAAAATATTGATTTTTCCAGCCCCTTTAAACATTGATATGATCAAAATACTGCATTTTCCATGCTTCTGGGTTGGGACTCCACAGTTGTTTGTTAGCACGGAGCCCAAAAGACATAGAATCATCAACGTATCAGATGTGGCAACAGAAAATCTTGATTTGGATCTTCACTCTGTTATTTGCTACCTATGTGACTTTGAGCATTATTTTCTGGGCCTCAGTTTCCTAATTCATAAATTGAGGTAGCTTGACTATCTTCCTGGTAGAAGACTATGACATTACAATCTCCAAAGGCCAAAGCAGGCTAACTGTCCAAGCCCCAAACTGAGCCTCATTCTTTACCTATGGATACCAACCAACTGAAAGCAAGAAGAGATAATCCAAAGTAACAATAATAAAACATAGGTTCCTATTGGGAGAGTGAAATCTTCCCCAATTAGGAGGATCCAAATGTCCGTGGATCTTCCTATTTCAACAAAAAAACAAGCATGATGTTTAGGACAAGCACTTGAAGTTCCTTGGCTTATGTTTTATCCAAAAGACCCATCTGCTATTGGCTTAGTGGCCTCAGTATCCTCTTCGAAGATTGTTTCAATTCCACAGCCTTCTGGATCAATTGCTCAAATTCTCCCAAGGGTTCCACCTTTAGGCAAATGATCTCCTCAGTACCCTGCCCAGACATTCCCAGCCTACAAAACAGCTACCAAAAAATGTCCTGATCTAAGCACCTGCTCTGTACCAAAGGTAGGCAGGCAGGCAGGCAGGCAGGCAGCCAGTGGGAAGGCTCAGCAATACCCCACCTCGGGTGGCCAGAAGATTCTCAAGCAAGCAGAGCCACCTAGTGGTAGAAATGAAGATGTTTGGTAATGCCCCCAACTCCAAAGATAGGCTGGCCAGGTGTTGGCTTTTGTTTTTTAATTATTAAATGTAAAGCTTAATTTTCCTCACTGTTGTTTATACTCACCCCCTTTGGAGACTGCTTCTGCCATCTGTTTTCTATACAAACATCCGTTTCTCTGCTACACACAAACTACAGTTTAGCATAATTTGGGCGACTGAAGTAAAACTGGCGCCCGACCGTTAACTGTTAACTTAGAAAGTCTGGGAAGTATAAATGCTGATTTAAAACAAATTTAAAGTGGCTACTAGAATAGAGGCTTCTAGATCTAGAGGACAACACCGAGGCCAACTAGTCCAGACCTTCTATTTTACAGATGAGGAACTGAAGCTCATAAAACTCAGACTCGACAAAGTGCACACAAGTTTTACATATCAGATCTGAGGCCAAACTTCTAACCTCAGAGCCAGTGGTCTTCCTACTGAACCACTTTGCCCTGTATATTCTGTGCAGCTCTTCCTTTATAGTCCTTACTTTCCTTCACATCCTCTTCCTCCTCCTCCCTGTCCATGTGCACAGCCAAATGAAGGGAGCTCCTTTATCATCTGCAATTACCTTGGGTTGTGATTTGAGTCCTTCTCTTCTTCCTTGACTGTGGGTAGACATTCTGATTCAGCTGGGAAAGGGTGAAAGACATTTTTGCCATTATTAGTCAATGTCATTCCATTCCAGAGCCCTTAGAATAACCACAAGAGAGTGTAGCCTCATCCTTTGAGTGACTTATTTAGACACTATCTGCCCAGAGAGTTCTAGAAGTAGAAGGCATGGCTTTGGTAAAATTCTGTAGCATCCTTTTAATAATAATAAATAAATAAGCATTTTCTTCCATCTTAGAGTCAATACTCCAAGACAGAAGAGTGGTATGGGCTATGCAATGGGGGTAAAGTGACTTGCCCAGGGTCACACAGGTAGGAAATGCCTGAGGACAGATTTGAACTCAGGATCTCCCTTTTCTGGGCTGGGTTCTCAATCCACCGAGCCACCTAGTTGCCTCCTTTTTAGATGAAAAAATTTCTCAAAGCACCAAAAAGGTGTCATTAAATTAAACATCTTCCCTCCTCTTCCCTCCTCCCACACAAAAACACTGGAATTCCATATTGCCTTTGATATTCAGACTACATTAATGACTTACACCAGATCCCTAGTCTGGTTCCAATATTGAAAGTTTGGGTATTTCAATTAAAAGGTATGAAAAATGGTTTTATATTCTGGTCACAATGGTAGTAAGATGACTTTCAGAGAAGACAAAATGCCATAGAAACATATAGGGATAGGATAAAGATAGCTCATTAATTCTTTGGTGTAAGGAATTCCTAGATAAGAAAATTCCTTCTACCAATACAAGCTAGCACCTTCATTGCAACTTACTCTCTTAAAGTGTTGTCTAGGTGAGACTGGGTAGCTCAGTGGATTGATAGTCAGGCCTAGAGATGGGAGGTCCTAGGTTCAAATCTGGCCTCAGTAACTTCCCTGCTGTGTGATCCTGAGAAAGTCATTTAACCTCCATGCCTATCTCTTACCACTCTTCTGCCTTGAAACCAATACTAAGTATTGATTCAAAGACAGAAGGCTAAAAAAAAAAAGAGTTGCCTAAAGCTGAACATGAACTCAAGACTTCCTGGTTCTCTGCTTACTGTGCCATGATGTTTCTTATACAAGCGTATAACGTGATGAAATAAGGAATAAAATAAATTTAAATTATTAATTAAATTAAATTAAAATGGAATCCCTGCTACCACATAATTGCTTGTTTAAAAAAGAGGGAACAATAAATGTATTGACTAGTGTCTTAAATTTCTTTTTGCCCAATGGCTGCTATGCTTCCATTCCCAAATAGAAATATCCTTTCCCGTTTTAGAAGACTGCTGATGAAAAGCTTGGTCATCTTTAGGAAAACTCATCTTTGTAGGTCTGGGGAAACCATTTAGTCTCATTACAAAATATAAGTAGAAGTTACTAGATACCGTTTCTGTTTATGCTGTTCATCCATTTATCTAGCTCTTCCATTTCTATTTCCATGACGGAGGGTGTATCTTCTTCAAAAATAGGGCTGGAGAGAGGAAAGAAAGGGGAGCTTAGAAGAAAAACCAAGGGTCTGGTAGATAAAATTTTACTCTAGGAGTGCCCAATGTCTGTACTTGTAAAAGATGTTTAAGCTTCAGCATTTGAAGTTCAGGGTTAGCCTAGGGACACTGGCTCACTCAACGATGTTAACCTTCACTCAGAGCTAAAGCATAAAAGGAACATTCAGTCTCTCACTGGACTAAAAAAAAGAGTGAAAGCAATATCAACAGGTGGGCTCTGGGGAGAAAACCAGGGGGTGGCCAAAAAGCCACACCAAAGGTAGAAAATGCAGTCAGCACTGACATGTCAGTTAGAAGATTATCTTCAGGAAGGTAACACTTCATGTTTTTAGCTCTGCCAAGCCTCAAGCCCTTTCTGGGGGGGGGGGAAGTTCCCTGAGGTCAAGAAACCATTTTCAACTCTCTACCTTCTTCTATCTTTCTCTCTCCTCTGAAAAAAATGGAACTTTTCCATTTCAGAAAACCATTGCAACCAATTCTCAGGTTTCATAATTGACTGTAGAACAAAATCGAAGAGAAACTATCTGGTTATTATGGATTTTTTTTTAAAAGAAAGGCCTCAACATTTCATTTTTATAGGGGCTAGACCTCTTATTTCATCAGTGTGGAAATGTTCCCCACAAAGACAGCTTAGCTATATAACTGAAAGTCTGAGAGTTTCCTGGGCCATTCAGATGACAGATGACAGTGTCTTGACCATCATACAATTAGCATGTGTCTGAGGCAGCATTTGAAACTAGTTCTTCCTGATTCTACAAACATTTCTCTAACTACTATGCAATACTGCCTCTCACATCCTTGACAGTGTAGACATTATATTAGACAAGGGGCAATCAAATTGTCCAATCGGATAATAATTGGTTGAACCTGGGAGAGAGAGCTGGGCTTGGTCCAGAAAAGCTTTTTTTTTTTTTTCTGGAGAGGGAATAGCATGATGGATAGGGAATTGCACGTGTAGTCCGGAAGACTTGAGATCTAATCCTTCCCCAGACATTTACTGAATGTGTGTGGCCCAAGACAAGCCATATAACTTTTTCTCAGCCACCAGTTCTTCATCTGAAAAGAGGGAATGTAATAGCATCTACATCCTAGAGTTGCTCTGAGGCTCAAATGAAATAGTGTTCATAAAGTAATTCACAAGCCTTAAAACTATATAAATGTTAATTATTACTTTGTATGGGTTATACTTTTCTACCACTGGCTACTTTGGTTCCCAGGATTCATTTGTTTTGGAAGGAAAATTAATTGCTTGGAGAAAAAAATTAGTAAGAACAAAACTATATAACAATATTAAAAATAGATAAGAAAGAATCAGAGCTGGGAGATATCACCCGGGATTCAAGTTTTTATTACCCAAATTACTTTTAGAATCATTAGCAGCAGATAACAAGGAGTTGGTCATTTGACAAGAATAATGAAGCCAATAAGATTCTTCTTAGTAGACAGATTGCTTCCTGAGAATTTGATTTGGTGGGAAGGAAATGCTTTTCTTCTTGTTCACCCCTCAGGGCCCATTTTTTGGGTTATAATGATAAAGGTGCACAGAAATCCCTCACCCGGAGAAGGAAACTTTCCCACCCCTCCCAAGGAGAATCAGGAGAAAAGAAAGAATTGAAAACTCTTGGGAATAGGACCTTAAGGATCTCCAAAGTTATATTTATCAACAATTGAGTTGATTTGAGAACTTGAAGAGATTTACCTTTTGACGTTTTCACTGCCTAGTTCATCTGAAATAAAACAAAAATAAATAATTATTCTCAAAACTATCTATGACTCCTTTTTTCTCCCTCTTAGAACTCTCCTCCTCTTCCTAAAAATCAGATTCTACTGCATAAAGAATAAGGAAATCAATGTAAATAAATTCTTTTTTTCCAAAAGGAAAATAAACAATAAAACAAAACTGAACATCTTGGAAACATAATGATATAATCTTAACCCTGGAGAAGAAATGTCCCTTTCTCCTCTCATTATAGAAATGGGTGGCTATGAGATTGGAATGTGGCACACTCCTACTTAGCGCATCTGTTGGTTGGTTTTGCTTACCTGTTTTCCCCCCACTTTTTGTTACAAAGGAAGGCTTATGAGGATTAGGAAAAAAGGAATATTTGAAAATTATGTGTTGTTCCAGGCCTAGAGTCAGGAGGTCCTGGATTCAAATCTCACCTTAGACACAATTAAGTCTTGAAGAAAACTGATTCTAGCTGGCTCCAGCTCACTCTTGATGTTAAGGGATTTCAGATACTGCCTAAGTCTCACCTATAGCTATAGGTGAAATAGAAAAAAAAAAGAGTGGCCTTGCAATACTCCTGATCAAGCTTCGCAGGGAAACCTGAGATTAGAGATACAATCATGGAAAGAAGAATAGCATGAAGAAATTCAACCCAATTCAACAAACATTTATTTAAGGTACTCACTGAGGGCAGGCTACTGTGCTGGAAACTGATTGACTAAAACTGAAAAAGATGTAAAGTTTAGAAAAGGTCTGGTATCTGCTCTCCTAAGCAGCAAGGATAATGGAAATAGTGCTGGATTTGTCTTTGAATTCCCCCTACAATAATTTTTTTAAACTTTTATCTACTGTTTTAGAATCAATACTAAGTATTGCCTTCAAGGCAGAATCACAATATGGGCTAGGCAATTGGGTTTAAGTGACTTGCCCAAGTTCATACAGCTAGTAAGTATCTGAGGCCAGATTTGAACTGAGGACCTCCCATCTCTAAACCTGGCTCTCTATCCATTAAGCCACCTCACTGACCACTCCTTTTTTAGAAATTAAACTTGGAATTTCATTATAAGGAGCTCCTGGTGAAGGACTTCCTCTAACAATAGAAAGCAGCCTCTTCTCATCTCTTCATTCGTGGTCCTGAGGAGAGTTGCCTGGAGACACTGTATAGGATTTAAGTGACTCGCCCAGAGTCTCTAAGCATGTTTATGTCTTAGTCTTCCTGACCCATAAGGCCAGCTCTCTTATAATGTATCAAGCACTGTGCTAAGTACAGGGGATAAGAAGATAAAAGGGGACCAGTATTCCATTCAAAGAGTTGCTGTTGTTGTTGTTGTTGTTGTTGTTGCTGTTGCTGTTGTTGAGTCCCATCTGACTTTTTTGTGATCCCACTAGGGTTTTTTTGGCAAAGGTATTGAAGTGGTTTGCCTTTTCCTTCTCCAGTTCATTTAGGAAACTGAGCCAAACAGAGCAAAATGACTTACACAGGGTCTCATAACTAGAAAGTATCTGAGGTCAGATTTGAACTCAGGAAGATTAATCTTTCCAACATCAGGCCCTGTGTTCTATCCATTATAGCACCCAGCTGCCCACTCAAAGACTTTACTTTCTATATTCTGGAGTGAGATTCAGGGAACTGGCTGATTTGCTGAATGTCTATAAAACAGATTGGGTTCTGAATGTTATCTTTGTATCCCCAGGACCTTGGACAGTACCTGGCATCTAGTGGATGCTGCTTGGAGGGAGATACAGCCAGATCCTAGAAGCATAACTGGGGCACATTCAGCAGCTTGAACTGTTGAACTTTGTGGAAGTAGATGCCAGCAGGCCACGAGAGAGGCTTTCCACCATCACAATATAAACTCATTGAGTATTCCATTCTGGGTATTTGTAACCTCAGCATCTAACCTGGTGCTTGGCACATAGTAGGGACTTTAAAATGCTTGTTGATTGAGGGATTTCACACGACAAAGGGACAATAAAATTGTTTTTTTTTTATCCTATAAAAACTATTCAGCTGCAAAACACTTCTACTTTACTACTCAGAGCCAAATACTGGTGATCTCTAGCAGTCATGGGCTGCTATTTGTCCATGCATGCGAAGAAATGCAGGTCTCGAGTGAGGAAAAACAGCCAGCAGGCACCTGGAACTGTGTTCCTGGCAGTCATGAGCTGTTGTTATAATTTCCTATGGGCTGGCAGGCTTTACTGGTATCTCTAATCCAGGAAAATCTGGTACCCAGCTTTCTGTTCTGTGGCATCGATGTGTGATTGTTTTCAGAGAGCTGCAGGGAATTTCCTTCATTGGCTGAGTAAGAATGTCCCAGCTTCCCCTGGGTGCTAGAATCTCAGGGGATCTTTGTTGATATGGAAGGCATATTTTTCCTGGGGAGGACACTTAAATGACAGCTGTGCAGACTATTATAATCATAACAAATAATGTTTTTTTTAATTTTTAAACATTTACTTATTTTTATACGCATTTGGAATCTTCTTTCTACTATCTCCTAACTGAACAACAACAGCAATCCTCCAAAATAAAGACTCATCATAACCATTTATAGTCCTGCAAGACAAATTCCCACATTGGCCATGCCACAAAATGTGTCTTTCTCTTCTCATTTACTTCTTATTCCATTGTGGGGAGAAGCTAAGTGGCATGTTTTCCCTTTAGTCTTCAGGATTTGTGGTTATTGGCACTGATCAGAGTGCTCAAGCCTTTCAAAGCTGTTTTTCTCTCTAACACTACCACT
This sequence comes from Gracilinanus agilis, assembly GCF_016433145.1. Classification (NCBI taxonomy): domain Eukaryota; kingdom Metazoa; phylum Chordata; class Mammalia; order Didelphimorphia; family Didelphidae; genus Gracilinanus; species Gracilinanus agilis. Next base: position 119,306,247 of record NC_058135.1, on the reverse strand, counting down.
GAGCAAATACTTATCCTGGTTCTGCTCATGGAGGTCATTTTGGCATTTCTTATGGCATAAGAATATTCCTTATTATACTCCTAAGCCACAATTTGGTTAATTGGATGCCTGGAACATATTATCCTCCTCTACCCATTTCCAGTTTTTGGCCAATATGAAAAGAGGAGTCTTCTTGTACAATTTGGCCCTTTTCTTCTTTGACCCCTTTGAGGTGTAGCTGAGGCAAAGGGTAGTTAGAGTTTAGTAACTTGGGGGACAAGGTTCCAGATCGCTATGATACTGCAGATTTGCAATGTGTTTTTACATACGTTATCTCATTTGATGCCTGCAGAAATGCTTTGAGGTAGATACTATAATTCTCCCCATTTTACAGAGTCGAAGCTGAGATTCAGAGATGTTAAATGACTTTGCCCAAGGTTACATAACTACTAAGTGTCTGATGCTGGAGTCAAACCTCAAATCTTCCTCACTCGTTTGAGCACCCCATCAAAATTTAATAATAGCTAGCATTTTTAAAACACTAGGCACTGTGCTAAGTACTTTACAAATATTACAGTTTTATCCTCACAACAACCATGAGAAGTGTTATTATCCCTATTTTTTCAGTTGAGGAAACTGAGGCAGGCAGAGATTAAGGGACTTGCCCTGGATCACACAACAAACAAATGTCTGGGGCTAGATTTAACCTCAGGTCTCCCTGACTTCAGATCCAGTGTTCTATTGATTGCACCATGTAGCTGCCCTTCTATCCAGATTATTAGAATACTGTTATTTTTTTTAACCCATACCTTCTGTCTTAGAAACAATACTAAGAATTGGTTCTAAGGCAGAAGAATGATAAGGGCTAGACAACTAGGATTAAGTGACTTGCCCAGGGTCACACAGCTAGGAAATGTCTGAGGCCAGATTTGAACCCATGACCTCCTGTCTCTTGGCCTAGTTCTTTATCTACCAAGCCACCTAGCTGACCCTATAATATTATTTTTTTTGTAGGCCCCAACACCTCTTTTTTTATTAGACATTTATTTTAATATTCGTTTTTAACCTGTTTACATACTTTATGCCCCTACTTTCCCCTTCACCCCCCCCTCTCCCCCCACCCATGGCCATCGCACATTTCCACTGGTTGTAACATGTGTCCTTGTTCAGGGTCTATTTCCCATTCATGTCCGCCTCAGCCCATGCGTTCAAGCAATTGTTTATCTTCTATGTTTCCTCTCCTGCAGTCCTTCCTCTGAATGTGGGTAGCATCTTTACCATAAATCCCTCAGAATTGTCCTGGGTCATTGTATTGCTGCTGGTTAGAGGTCCATTACATTTGATTTTACTGTGGTATATCAGTCTCTGTGTACAATGTTCTTCTGGCTCTGCTCCTTTCGCTCTGCATCACTTCCTGGAGGTCTCTCCCATTTGCATGGAATTCCTCCAGTTTATTATTCCTTTTAGCACAATAGTATTCCATCACCCGCATATACCACAATTTATTCAGCCATTCCCCAATTGAAGGACATCCCCTCATTTTCCAGTTTTTTGCCACTACAAAAAGCGCAGCTATAAATATTTTCATACAAGTCTGTTTATCTATGATCTCTTTGGGGTACAAACCCAGCAATGATATGGCTGGATCAAAGGGCAGGCATTCTTTTATAGCCCTTTGAGCATAGTTCCAAATTGCCAGCCAGAATGGTTGGATCAGTTCACAACTCCACCAGCAATGCATTAATGTCCAATTTTGCCACATCCCCTCCAACATTCATTACTCTCCCCTTCTTTCATTTTAGCCAATCTGCTAGGTGTGAGGTGATACCTCAGAGTTGTTTTGATTTGCATTTCTCTAATTATTAGAGATTTAGAACACTTTCTCATGTGCTTATTGATACTTTTGATTTCCCTATAATATTATTTTAAAGATAGCTCCATCCCTCTTCCTGCCTTCTGAATATTCCCTTCCAGAGGAAGCTTGTCTTTAGAGGGAATTAATTTGGGGGCAGTTGGGCCCCCTCAAAGCAATGAGGATCTTCCTGTTTTCACAATCTGTATCTCTGCATGATAACCCGCTGGCACCTCCCCAGAGAGCATGAAGCATCATCGGTGACTCCAAGGAGAGGATGTAAGTTTATCTTTCTATACTCCATCCTCCGACAGGCTCTGTGGCACCCAGAAGCTGGCTCTGCATGCAGAGGATGAGTAAGTCTGAAAACCTATTAGCCACATGGTCCAGAGGAAATCCACATGAAGGGCTGCAATCGATATTAAAGAAGGACAAAAAGCCCGATGGGGACTGCCCCTCCTTTCCTCTGTAACCAGGACCCTTTGCCCTGGACACCATGGTAACAGAGACACATAGAGGACATAAGTGGGGAGAGAGAGAATTAGGCCTAGAGGTTGGCCAATGATTTGTTCTCAGTTTGTTTATGTTTCTAGACCAGAACCTGGCCTCCATCTCTCTTTAGCTCCTCCTACCCCCTTTTTTCTTTCCTTTAAGCCAATCTGACCTCTCTCTACCTGATTTGTTCTGATTGCTCATTTTTGTCTCTGTGTCCTTAACTGACATGACCTCTCATTTCGCAGCCTCCGGTATCTCTAGATGACCTGGTTTAACTCCTATTGAGGGTTTTGCTTTAAAATGATCCTAAATGATCATGGAGTCCAAGAGTTTTTAACCTAAGGTCTATGAACTTGTTTTTAAAATAGATTTTGGGGCAGCTAGGTAACTCATTGGATTGAGAGTCAGGCCCAGAGACAGGAGGTTCTGGATTCAAATCTGGCCTCAGATACTTCCTAGCCATGTGACCTTGGGCAAGTCATTTAACCCCCCATTGCCTAGCCCTTACCGTTCTTCTGCTTTGGAACCAACACACAGTATTGAGTCTAAGATGAAAGGTAAGGGTTAAAATCAATTAAAAAATAAAATAGATTTTTTATGACTCATTTCAATATAAGTGATTTCCTTTGCAATCCTACATCTTCATGAATTTAAAAATATTATTCTGAGGAATCCATAGGCCTGATCAGAATGCCAAAGGGATCCATGGCAAAAAAGGGTTAAGAACTTCTGCTCTAGTCCAGGCTCTTTATCTTACAGCCGAGGAAATCAAGGCTCACAGGTAGGAAAGGATTTGCTTAGGAGCCCTCAGCTGGCAAGGGAGAGCTCATCTTGGATCTGCTTCTGACTTTCTGTCTTTGATACCATGTCCTCCTCCTGTATAATCAAAATCAAAGTGCTTACCTTCTCAAGGAGAGAAGAGAGGCAGGAATGGGAGAGGCAATTTGGAAATCAAAATATTTTCTTAAGTGAATGTTTAAAAGCTTTCTACATGTAACCGTGAAATATTTAAGGAAATGCATGTAAATTACACATCATAAATTTATAGAGAACAAATTAAATAAATGTATTTTATGTAAATTTATATATCGAATGAATATACACTGAAATAGTTTCTATGTAATTTTATAAATTTTTATATATAAAGAAATAAATAGCCTCATAGATTTCATTGAAATATATTATGTAAGGAAAACTTATTTTATGGTTTGAAAAAACCCTCTATGTGCCAACAGGTCAATATTGCCTTTAGGATAAAATACAAAGTTCTCAGCTTTGCATTTAAAGCCTTTTGCAATCTGGCTCTTACCTCCATTTCTTGATTTGTTTCTTCTTCCATGCATCCTATATTCTAACCAAACTGGTCTACTGGCTGTTTCTCAAACTCAGAGTTTTCTCCCACCTCCATACCTTTGTACAGCCTATTACCCCATGGCTGGACCATACTCCCTCCTCACTGATGCCTCCTAGAATTTTAAAGTCCTTTTAAGGCTCAGCAAATGTGCCTTCTCCTACAGGAAGTCTTTCTTGACCTTGTGGTCATTAGTGCTTCCTCCAGCCTCCTCTGGTTACCATGTACACATCTCTTATTATGTGTCCTCCAGTAGAATGTAAACTTCTTGAGGACAGATCATCTTGTCTATGTACCACCCGTGTCTAGCACAGTATTTTGCACATAAAAGTCCTAATTGGACCTAATGAGTTGATACAAAAAAACCAGTTAAGAGCTGGCATCCAACAAACAGGATAAAAACATAAAACCAGGAATGTTTTTATTTTTTTTTTATTTTAAACCCTTAATTTCTGTATATTGACTTATAGGTGGAAGAGTGGTAAGGGTAGGCAATGGGGGTCAAGTGACTTGCCCAGGGTCACACAGCTGGGAAGTGTCTGAGGCCGGATTTGAACCTAGGACCTCCAGTCTCTAGGCATGGCTCTCAATCCACTGAGCTACCCAGCTGCCCCCTAAGAATGTTTTTTGCTGGTGTTGCCATCAGCTAGGTGGTGCAGTGGATAGGAGAATCAGAAAGACTCATCTTCCTGAGTTCAAATCTGGCTCCAGATACTTACTAGCTGTGTAACTTTGGGCAAGTCGCTGCATCCTCTTTGCCTCAGTTTCTTCATCTATAAAATGGGCTGGAAAAGGAAATGGCAAAGCACTTCAGTATCTTTGCCTAGAAAAGACCAGATGGGGCCACAAAGAATCAGACACAACTGACTGAAACAACTGAATACCAACACAACACGGCTGGTTATGTATGATCTGGCAGAACAGGCAGCTGTCTGTGGGGTAGGACATGAGAGGTGCCAAAAGACCCTGCCTTTCCAAAATCAGCCCTGCCAGGCTTCCTATGATGCCTTACTTTCTTGTGATACTTTGGATTAGGAACCAGAAAGCCACTTTCAGCAGAAGTTATGCAAAAGGCATTTAGCCATTAAGGTACAATTGGTCACTAGTACTCAGCCTGAATTACTTTATCAGATTGACTCGCTAGTCACCTAGCCACTAGTTTGGCTGAGCCCATCAAGAAAGCACTGTCTTCTATGCATGTGCCCCCACTGCCTCAACAGCAGTGATATGTACAAAATAGGTTCAATCAACATTTCAGTCATGTGAACTATGGGAAGTCACTTAATCTCTGCTGCCTCAGTTTCTTCATCTGTAAAATGTACCATAAAAGTACTTGCACTACCCGCTATGTAGAGGTGTTGTAAGGAAAGTATTGTGGTAATCTTTGAGTTATTTTATTGTTATTTGTTGAATGAATCAATGAATATAAAGGAATGAAAATATTACCTTATGAAAATCATTACTGAAAGAGATGGTGCTAGCTAGAAATCTTTCATAGATTCAAGGAGAGCTTAATTTAGCGATACATAGGAATGTACTGCTAAATGTTTAATAACCAGCTCCCCAGGAAAAACAAAAAGTAGGTATGATGCACACTTTTAATTTTGATCTTCATTATTGACCATCTCCCTATCAATTTCTTAAGTCTAGACCATGAAAAAACAATAAGTCAAGCTGACTGGCAGTATTTTCTGTTTTCAATAGTGTAAATCCTAACCTAGAAAATTTAACAATCATCTCTCATGAACTATTCTGAACTGGCTCAAGCACACCACTGATAGTAGGTAGGTAAACGATGTAATTTACAACATCCTGTCTCTTCCTCTTCAATAACAAAAATTGTTTAGTAAAATCTAACACCTTTTCTCCATTTCCACTGCACCCACTTTCTTCTTGTTTAGTCTTTCATAAGAGCTTCCTCCTAGTCTTCTCACTTCTGGTCTGGGACTGGAACTAGCATAGGATCCTAACTACCTGGAGGACACACTTGCACCCTGCACTGAGAGCAGTTCCCACAATTCCACTTCATTGTATTTGGCTGGTCTATATTTCTAACCACCCCTAGGCTGCCACACCCTTTCTTCCTAAACACCGTGGGGATGAGAACCAGGTTACTCTCTTTCAGGTAACTGCGTCTTAGAATAGACTATTCTTTGTGCTGTTGTTCCAACCCCTCATATCCAAGTCAGGATTTGAACTCAGGTCCTTTGACTCGAGATCTCAAACATGACTCGAGATCTCAAACATTCCACGGATAATGCTTAAGTAAATGTGCTTTGTTTAGTATGATGTGTTATTCTGGCTTGATCAGGAAGACTCAGTAGAAATGGGGGCTTATCAGCTAAGAATTGAGATGGATAATTACTGGCTTTGAGTGCCTGGGAGGCCACAGGATTTTATTTATGACTAGTATCTCTGAACCCCTTAGTTTTACAATTCTCTTCCCCACTCCTCCTCTATCAAATAGCTAATGATCTGTCACTGCACCAAAGGTTCATTTACAGAACCTTTTTTTTTAATGAAGGAAGAATCCATTCATTTGTAAGTGATTAAATTCTAATTTACTTGTTTAGAAAACATGGAATATATGTACATAAATACATATATAAGTATATTTGATTTATCTATTTTTTCATATTTAAAATATACTTAAATTAGGACACACATATTAAAGACAAAATGCAAACATTCATCTTTTTTTTTTTTTTTTTTACTTCAGAAGCCCAGAGGTGGTTTGTTCTATTTTGTTGTATATCAGTGGTTCCCAAACTTTTTTGGCCTACCACCCCCTTTCCAGAAAAAAATATTACTTAGCGCCCCCTGTCACGTACTACCACCACTCCCTTACAGTTATTCACTGCCCCCAAATGCACCTGTGGCCATCACAACTCCCCTGGATTGCGGCAGCACCCACGGGGGGGGGGGTGGCACCCACTTTGGGAATCATCTGGGCAAGGATGCAGTTAGAGAAATATCTGGCTCTAATGCTAGAGAACACAATTATTTGTTCAGATTCTGCCCTTGGAGATTTCAAATGCCTCTCCTAAAGTTACTTTTAGGTCTGGACCCCCGGCTCTGGGTGAGTGGGGTTTGAGCAAGATGCTGTTTAGTGTCTCACTGATCTGAGATTTTCCTATTTCTTTAGCTTCTCCCTTACAAAAGATGAGCATTGTGGGTAAGAGACCTAGTTCTAACACTTTGAAATTTATGGAGTTGGGGGACAAAAGGAGAGGGGCAAAAAGAGGGAGAGAAGAAGGAAGGGAGAGGGAGAGAAAAGAAAAAAGGGGAAGAAGAAGAGGGGAGAAGGAAGGGAAAAAGAGAGGAATGAAAGGAAGAGGAGAGGAGAGAAAAGGAGGAAGGGGAAGGTAAGTGAGGAAGAGGCATCCATATTTACTAAGACAACAACAAGAAGTTTCTATATTTCTTGAATTTCTTATCATTTCAAATAACTGTCATGAGGCAATAACTTCATTCTCCTCCTTGCTTTCTTATTTAGAAAAATGAAAAAGAATTCATTAAGCATTTACTATGTGCCAAGCACTGGGGTAAGTGCTAGGGATATAAATAGAAAAAAACAAGAGATCCTGCTTTCAAGAAGCTTCCACTCTAATTGGGTAAGGCAACATATAAAAGGAAGTTCAGCTGTAGAGCATATAGAAAGATATAGAAGTCCCAAGGATTCATCTTCTAGGCCAGAGATGGGGAACGTTTTAGAGATCCTGTGTCATGCCTCCCCCTACCGAGTGCTGGGCACACCCTGCCCCACCCTTACCCCACACAAGGGAGGGAGAAAGTGCTCCCATTGAGCTGCTGGGCAGAGAGGCAGGTGAAGTGAAAAAATGTCACAGGGTATGAGGGAGAGGGGGAAGGGAGCATCTCTGCCTGAGTCCCTCTGCCTTTCTAGTAAGGAACTCTGGGGGGATAGGGTAAGAGGGGAGGGCAGTGCCTGTGCACACAGAGAACACTCTGTGTGCCAGCTTTGGCATGCATACCATAGGTTTGCCATCACTGTTCTATGCAGATGACAAAATCAAGAGCATCTTGGATTATATACATAGATCAGAGGATAAAGCTTGTGTGTATGTGTGTGAGAGAGACAGGCAGACAGATAGATAGAGACAGAGAGAGAGGGAGGGAGAAAAGGAGGGAGAGAGAAAGAGAGAAAGGGAGAGGAAGGAAGGAGAAGGAGAGGGAGGGAGGGAAGGAGAGAGAGAGAGAAAGAGAGAAAGAGAGAAGGGAAGAAGGAAGGGAGAGGGGAGGAGAGAGAGAGAGAAAGGGAGAAGAGGGAGAGGGAGAGGGAGATGAAGAGAGTGAGAAAGAGGGGGAGGGAAAGGGAGAGAGAGAATGAGAATGAGAATGTGTTGGGGGGGGGATGGGGTAGAATCTGCAGAACAGATGCTAAACCTGGAAGACCTTAGGAGATGGGGACCTGGCAGCTGTTGGTCCTCCATTTCATCAAGAGTTGTAGCTATTGCCTTCCATCTCATCCAAGCTGTAAGAGCAGGTAAGCAACCCTAAGGAAGGCAACACCGGAGGCCCTCAGGGCTGGAAGGTCTTTCTGCTGCCTGTCTGGGCTAGATGGGTCTGGCACATAGTAGGTGCTCAATAAATGCCTGTTCCCTCCCTCCTTTCTTATAAGAAATGTCAAATATGAAGAATGCTGAGAAACTTGGATTCTTTTGAACAAATCTAGAACAAAGTAAATAGAGCCAGTACAATTTACACATTGCCCAAAATCGAAAAGGAGAAAGAAGGAAAAAAAAAAAAGACATCAGAGCTCTGCTCAGCATGGGGCCAATCATGGCTTCAGAGGGCTGGTGGAAGAGCTCACCTGCCACTTGTCAACAAAGAGTTGCTAGACTACAGAAGCTAACCAATCCGACATTTTCAGACATGGCCATAGTGTGCCTGTGTGTAAAAATGAGTAATAAAACGCATTTTTAGAAGACAAGAAAGGGAACAAGAGAATGAATGACTATTCCACAAACATTTTCCAAAGCATTTTCTGTGCACACTGGATATATTCAGAAGATAGAATACATAACATCGACTATTTTTACACAAGGCCACGTGAATCTCCTGTTCAACATCCTTCAATAACTCCCAGTTACTTCAATAAGAAACTGCAAATCCTCAGTTTGGCATTTAAGGGCTTCTGTATCCTGGCTCTAAACTCCCTTTCCAGGCCCTGCTCCTCAAGCTCCCCATTCTTGCCAAACTGGCCACGAGCTGTTTCCTGCACTTTACTTTGTCCCATGCCCCAAATACACGGATCTCCTCTGGAAATCGGCAGCTCCCTTCACAGCTCCGCTCTAGGGTCATCTCACAAAAGCTTGTCCTGATCCTTCCTCACTCCCCAGGAGCGTTCTGCCCCTCTCCGCCCCTTTTTCGAGTTCTCTCCCTCCCCAAATTGCCTTTTATGTCCTGGTCTCCACTGCTTCCCCTTTCTGCCTCCCTCCCCACCCCCCACCCCCATACTCCGAAATAGAAGTCCTTGCCCCCAGGGACCAGTTTGGTCTCTTCTTCTATCTGCCCCCTAGCCTAGAATGGTGCATTGCACTTGGATTTTTTAGCCAAAGTTGATTTGAATGGGATCCGCTGTCATGTCTGGATTGACATTTTTATGCTCTTCCTCCCACCTCCCCAAATGTAATGGCAGTTGTACTACTACTCACATGACTGTAAAGCACTTTGAGATCCATGACTGGAAGGCACTGCATGGAAGAATAAGAAAAAAAGGACTCTTTATTACTGCGTTTTTAACACTGGGCACAATCGTCCTCCGTGGAAACAGCAGCCAAATCCTCACCTGGCTTGGATTTTCTTCTTTTATTGTATCTTAAGAGGAACACCACCAGCAAACACAGCAGGAGCAGTAACACCAGTGGGATCCCTGCCATCAGCAGAGGCTCCAGGCTCAGCCCAGCTTCTCTATCCGCCCGTGTTAAGGGAGTTGTGGCTGGAAGTTGGGAGTCTCCTACTGTGGAGGTATCACCTTCCCACTGTTCTATGGTAGAGAGCGGCTGCTCTGGCCACGCACCCGGCGTGGTTAGATCTTTCTCTAAGTCTGTCCTTTCTCCTGATCCTTCTTCTTCTGCATAACTAGGTGCCCCTGTAGGAAAAAAAAAAAAAAAAAACCATACACATTGGCATGCAGCCAGAGCCAGTGTGATGTTTTCATGACTTTAAAGTGATTCCATCAGCCAGGATGGATACAATTTGTTGCACTGAAAATTTTTCCCTCTAGTTCAAAAAGGCATGGGCAATGGTTTCTAACTTTAAAAGGCATTTGCTTTTTGTTTTTTTAAACCTTACCTTCCGTCTTAGAATCAATACTGTGTATTGGCTCCCAGGCAGAAGAGAGATAAGAGTTAGACAATGGGGGTTAAGAGACTAGCCCAGGGACACATAGCTGGGAAGTGTCTGAGGTGAGATTTGAACCCAGGACCTCCCATCTCTGGGCCTGGTTCTCAATCCACCGAGCACCCAGATGCCCCCAGCATTCACTTTTAAATAAAATGATTAATTTATTTGGGAGAAAACATTTTGCTTTTGCACAGAGTATCATAGATTTAGAAATGAAAGGGATCTTAGAAATCATCTATCTATCCAAGCCATTCCCAGAGACATTAACTGATTTGTCCAAGGTCACATGAGTTGTATGATGCATCCTCTTTTATAAACACTCATCAGTCTTGTTCTTTCCACTGCGTCTTGGGTAGAAATCAGTCTCTGTGCCCACACTTTGATCCAGTAATAGCACTACTAGGTATGTATCCCAAGGAGATTTTTTTTTTTAAAGCAGAGAGGAGTTCTTATATGTACAATAATATTTATAGCAGCTCTTTTAATGGTGTGCAAGAACTAGAAAAGGAGGGGATGCCCATCATTTGGGGAATGGTTGAACAAACTGTGATATATAATTGTGACGGAATACTATTGTGCCATAAGAAATTATTTCAGAAAAACCCAGAAAGATTTACATGAACTGATGCAGAGTGAAATGAGCAGAACTAGTAGATCATTGTATATAATAATGGCAATATTTTCAGTGAACATCTATGAAAGACTCAGCTCTTCTCAGCAATATAATGAATCAAGATGATCCCAAAGGACTCATGATGAAAAATGCCATCTACTTCTAGGGAAAGAACTGATGGAGTCTGAATGCAGATCAAACATACTATTTTTCACTTTCTTAAAATTTTTGGTTCAAGTTTCCTTTCACAAAGTGATCAATATGGAAATGTTTTATAGATTATACATGTGCAAAAATTTGCACATATGTAACCTATTATCAGATTGATTGCTATCATCTCAGGGGGGTTCAGGAGGAAGGGAATTTGAAACTCAAAAAAAAATTTTAATGAATGCTAAATTTTTTATTTGTAATTGGTGGGGGAGGGAATTTAAGAAGTCAACAGCCTCTGGCTGAAGGGCATTTACTTTAAGTATATAATATCCCCAAGGTTTAATCTTTTCTTTGGCTGCAACCTGCTAGTCTAGGGCTTTAGATCTTTCTAGTTAGACCCCTCGCTCTAGTTTATGAGTACCATTCCCTATGCCTCCTGATTTAACTTTGGATGCCTAGGCTCCCTGCAGTCAGTTGTTCATGTAAGGGCTCTTCACCTAATGACTACCAAACAGTTCTCAAGTTCAGAGTCCCCCAGTTTTCCAACTGCAAACCTCTTCATTCTCCCATGTAGATGAGTGAGCAGTAAAAGGCACAGGTCATTAGCTTTTCTTTTTGCGCAGCAGCTCTCTTAGCCTTTTATGGCCAAGTTGGTCAAGTCTTGATAAAGCTTTGAGCTCATCTTTACAGTTTTTTTATTGCTAAAGTTTTTCTTTTTTAAATAATTTTTAATTTTTAGAAAAGTTATCATGGTTACATGATTCATGTTCTTACTTTCCCCTTCACGCCCCCCCCCTCTTCCCTTCCCCCCATATCCGATACACATTTCCACTGGTTTTAACATGTGCCATCGATTAAGACTAATTTCCAAATTGTTGATAGTTGCATTGGTGTGGTAGTTTTGAGTCTACACCCCCAATCATGTCTGCCTCAACCCATGAGTTCAAGCAGTTGCTTTTCTTCTGTGTTTCCTCTCCTGCAGTCCTTCCTCTGAATGTGGGTAATGTTCTTTTCCATAAATCCCTTAGAATTGTCCTGGGTCACTGCATTGCTGCTAGTACAGAAGTCCATTCCATTCCATTTTACCACAGTGTATTGGTCTCTGTGTACAATGTTCTTCTGGCTCTGCTCCTTTCACTCTGCATCAGTACCTGGAGGTCTTTCCAGTTCACATGGAATTCCTGCAGTTTACTATTCCTTTGAGCACAATAGTATTCCATCACCAGCATATACCACAGCTTGTTCAGCCATTCCCCAATTGAAGGACATACCCTTGTTCTCCAATTTTTTGCCACCACAAAAAGCGTGGCTATAAATATTTTCATACAAGTCTGTTTATTTATGATCTATTTGGGGTACAAACCCAACAATGCTATGGCTGGATCAAAGGGCAGGCATTCTTTTATAGCCCTTTGAGCATAGTTCCAAATTGCCATCCAGAATGGTTGGATCAGTTCACAACTCCACCAGCAATGCATTTGATAAAGTTTTTCCGCTTTGCCTCTCCTGCTATTACAGCAGTAGCAGCAGCAGCAGCAACAGTTTGGAAATACTGTAGGCTGTCTCCAAATATTTTCTGTTCAGATCTAAGTTGGACTCCATAACCCCCAAGGTCCCCTTCTAGCTCTTAGATTTTGTGAATCTATTTCAAGGGGCATCATGAAATTCTCTGAAACCAAGTCATTTAAATTCTACGATGACATTAATGACACTTTGAGAAGTAGAGCAGGAAGGATGTATTGTGAAATTGAATAAGCAATTATAAGAAATCCAAGTTCTAAAGGGTTGGGAATTGATGATAGAGAATGAATTAAAACCGAACTGTATGTGTTGATTTCCATCTCTGAAATCAGTGACTCATAATTTGTAGGACTCTGTCTGCTAGACAGAGATTTCTGCCTGCAATTCTCCTGAGTATTTAATGAAGACAAGATGCATATCACATGAAATTCTCTTGGGGTAGCTTTAGAGGAACCAGGAAGCATCTTCAGTTATAACACGTTAATTTAATAGAATAGCCAGAAACTTTTCACAATGAAAAAACATACAGGAAAAATACCCTTTTCCCAGAATCTGGGTATTTGATTTTTAAATGACCATGTAAATGAGCATCTGAAACAGAGTATGCTCTGCTTATCAGCATTCTCTTGGGGAGAGGAGGAATACTGATACCCATATAGAAAATTTCTTTTTGCCAGTTGATTCATCTTTCCATAGTTTTGTGGTAAACTGAAGAAGAGCTGAAATGTTTCATTTCTACCAGGGGTAGTACCCATAATTCAGTAGGAACCAATGTGAGAAAATTTCATTTAGCTACACAATTGAAATCTGGCCTAAGACACATACTAGCTATGTGACTCTGGACATGTCACTTAAACTCTGTCTACCTCAGTTTCCTCATTGGATAATAATATTGCCTAGCTCTCAGGGTTGTCATGAGTTTCGCGTGAGATCATAATTGTAAAATTCCTAGCACATTGTCTGGTACAGAACAAGTGCTATATAAATGTTAGCTACTATTAATACTATTATTATTAGAGAGTAAATGGTCTCCTTGGGAACCACAGCTCCAGTAAGCCTGTTCGAAGGACGGTGCATAATGATGACATCCAGAATGCAATCTGGTTGGCAATGCTGAGTCCAGTAGATGTTAAACCCAGACAGTTCTAAGAAGCTCAATGTGGAGTCAGCAGTAGAAAAATGTTCTGTCATCCTGAAGATCATGTCATATCTCTGTCTCTAAAGAGACAAATCCTGGCTCTGCTGCTAAATTGCCTGGAGAACACTTAACCTTTCCTGCTCTCCATTTCCTCATCTAGAAAATGAGAGACTTTGATTTAGATGACCTCTGAGGTCTTACAGCTACAAATCCTATTTTCTATTGTGAAGCAGGACACAAAATAGCCAGTTTAGACTTCTCTTTTTTTATGCTTTTAAATCAACTAGTTACCATAATTTGAGTTAAAATAGCTAAGAAAATCTATGCTGGTTATAGATCTTCCATCCAAGTGTTCCTCGCCTCCTCCTTCTTGGTTTTAAACACAATCCAGAGTTCTCAAAGCCTGTACCAGTGGATTGTGTCCAAGTTTTGGCAGGTGCTCTCAGGCTCAGTGATGGAGCATATGTCTGTTGTCTGAGGACTGACCTAGTTAAGAGATAGATCGATAAAGATGGCTGCAGGTGGGTACATTTTTCAGCTACTGCAACTCTTTAAAAAAAGTATTGATATATTTTGTTTTTACATTGCCAATATTTCTCCGTCTCCTCCTCACCTCTAAAAGCTATCTCTTATAACAACAACAACAACAATTTTAATGAGAAAGAAAAAAGCAGCAAAACATATCAATACATTGAAAAATATGACAACATATAGAGTGTTATACAACTGTAAGACACAAACTCACACACACACACACACCACTGCAAAGGATGAGTAAGAAATATCTTCATGTATCTCTTGTTCTTTTTAATTTTGCAACATTTATTTTTATTGTTTCCATTTACATTTTTAAGAGCAATGAATATTTATATTTTCTTATTTTATACTTTTATTAACAGACTTGAAAAGGGCAATATTCAAACACAAAAATTAAATAACTTTGGAAGCAGAGTTCAAAACTTTTTGCTTATATATAAGTGATGATTCAGAGCTATTGGCACAAAAAAAAACCCACACTCCTATTTCATACAACCCTTAATGTGTATATATGTATACATATATACATATTATATATATGTAGAGAGAGAGTCATCATGTATATTGTTCTCTTGCCTCTACTTCACTTTGCATTCGTTTATGTAATTCTTTAGATGCTTCTCTGTATCCAACATGTTTGTCATGTCTTACATAGCAATATAATATTGATAATAAATAAGCCATAATATTCCCTTACATTCATGTACCCCAGTTTGTTTAGCCATTCCTCAGTTGATGGCTATCTATTTAGTCTCTTGCTGTGGGAGCCACTCTTGAAGACCATCTACTAATTCAGTTCAATTCACAAAGCACTTAGGAAGTACCTGTTATGCTGGGGTAAAAGACCTGGGGTGAGCGGTCTCTCCAGAGAAGAATATTCAGAATAGATTAATTCTGTAACAGGCTGGTCGTGTTTGGCCCAATCCTTTTGTCTCTCTCTCCTTAGAGTTGTGACCTCAGGCTGAGGAGCTAGTAGATTTGGTGGCCTCATCTAAAGCTTACAAGTCACTTTGACTTAAGGTAATTTCATTGAGCCATGCCTCATGTATTTACACATAAAATGTTGTGGTGCACCGGGTGCTTTTTAAGGAGCAATACTGCTGTGATTTATAGGTCTGTTCTTCCTTTAGTGATGGATGGCCAGTAATGAATTCTGTTTATATTTACTTCCCAGGAGAGAGCATGAAGTTCGCATATCCAGGACAAATTCCTCTCCTCTCTCCTACTATGGCACCCTATAGTTATTCAATTCAATGAAGGTTGCATGGTCTGATTGAAAAGAGCCAAGGATTTGGGTTTGAATCCTGACTGTGTTATTTATTCCCTATGTGATGCTGGGCATGTTATTTAACTTCTTTTGCTCTCAGTTTCCTCATTTGTAATTCAATTGGCTAAGTGAATCAATTAAGCATCTACAATGTACAAAGTACCGCTGTAGATGCTGGGGATATGAAGACAAAAATGAAAACTAGTTCCTTTCTGTATCTATAGAATATATCTATAATATCAATATATGAAATAATAAATACCTATATCTATAGAATGTGTCTATGATATAAAATAAATATCTGATATAATAAATATCTATATCTGTAGGATATGTCTATGATATAAAATAAATATCTATTTTCATAGAATGTGTCTGTGATATAAAATAAATATGATATAATAAATATCTAAAATATAAAATAAATATTCATAGAAAATATTCATATACAATTCAATTATAATAAATGGATCTTTGGACTAACTGAGGAGTCCACTGACCCATTTATTATACTTGTTTGGCTAATAAATCATATAGCTCAGATTGTTTATTCAGTTATTATAAAATATCCAACACATACATGCACACACATCTCTTTGTAGGTGACTCCCAAACTTCCTGTTTCCATTTCATCTGTCTGCTTTGCGGTTGACAGCTCAGCCTACGCTGGACATGGAGTCAGCCCACCCGTGATCTTTCATCCCTAGTGTCCTGGTCCCAGAGCAATCTGGCCAGGCGACCTGGCACCCTGCATAACTAAAGCAGTCTTGAGACTCACACCTCATCAGCACATTCTACATTCTCTCCATTGAAAGAGAACCCCCAGTTTTGACTTTATAGGCATATTCTCTTACAACAATGACCAATATAGAAGTGTGTTTTGCATGATAATACATATATAAGGCAGATCAAATTGCTTCCCATTTCTGGGTGGAGGGAGAAAGACAATTTGGATCTTATAATTTGGGAAAATGTATGGTGAAGATTGCTATTACATGTCATTGCCAACATAAAATAGCTTTTAAAAAATATAAAGTGGACTCCCAGGGCAGCCATCTCTTCATTACCAACTTGGGACTTCTTCAAGTCCTCTCCCCTCCCTCTTTGCATCCCTTGGATGCGCTGACATCCCACTAGATTGTAAACTCCTTAAACATTTGTTAAGCGCCCACTATGTGCCAATATGCTGGCCAGGGAATACAATTATGAAAAAAGAAAGGCAATCCTAAAGTTTAAAGTTGAAGAAAGAGGAGAGGGCAGACAGAGACAGAAAAGAACATGGAAATAAAAGAGAAAAAAAGGGGAGGTTAAAACTTGCTTGCTTGTGAGTACTACTCATGTGTATTATACAGGTGGGATTTGAATCCAGGCCTTCTGATGCCAGCTGTCATAGTCTGTCCACTATTTCCTTTTTTTAAGCCCTTAGTATCAATTCTAAGAGGAACAACAAAGGCTAATGATTCTAGGAAGTGTCTGAGGTCCCATTTGAACTCAGGGCCTCCTGACTGCAGGCCTGATGCTTTATCTGCTGTATTACCTAGCTGCCCTGATCTTCCATTTGCTCAAGGTTATTATTGTTGTTGTTGTTGTTGTTTTCAGTTACTCAAAGTAGGGCTCTTACAATGATCCTCAAATGTGGGCTAAGACTTGGGAACTCAGACATTCTCAATGTTTTTGGAAGAAAAGGACATAAGAATTGTGGCTTGGACTCCACTTAAAAGCCTAGATACGATGTCCAGTTCAAGGAACCCAATTACCTGAGAATAAACAGCAAAGTCCGCTGGAATTTGTGTGGATGGATATTTGTTAAAAATGTTTATAGACATATACAATCTCTCCCCACCCTCTTTTCCCTACTTCCGTCCAATTATTGCATACATCTGGATGTGGCTCTGGGGAAATTCTAGCCAACCCCTTCCCTCCCCACCCCTGACCGCATCCTGGTGGTTTCTTGAAACCAAAGAAAGAGACTGAGGCTGGAGCTGAGGCTGCATACAGAACAGCTTCCCCCTCTACCAGGTGGCCTGGAGTTTCATCACACAAGTGGAAATGACTTGGTTTCTTAATGAAGTAGATGACTTAATAAACTTCTCTTCTTAGGGAATAAGTTACCAGTTCTCAACCAAGGACTAAAGGGGAAAAGATCTGATGTTCCCATGATAATGCTTCCCCAGAGATCTCCTACCAGCCAGAGGCAGCCTGCCTCCCAGAGGCAGCAAACTGGCCCTGAATCTGGGTTTGCATCCCAGCTCTGCTCCTTTCTGGCTTGTATCCTTTGTTTCTATGCACCTGGGTTTGCTCAGCTATCAAATGATAGGGCTGAATAAAACAAACATACACAATGGACAAAAGCCTAGAGAAGGAAGCAGAAACGGGAAAGCTATATTCATATATCGACATCATAATGTATACACATATAGACATAGCAACACACCTGGTTACAATGGCAAAAAATAAAAACAAAAAAAATTGTATCTGAATAGGGTGTAATTACAGTGAACAAACCTGACCCCAAGAAGACATATGAATATGTACCTGGGGTGCTGGTTTAACAATCAGTTTTCCAGAGGGTAAAAATGCAGTGTAGGATATATTTTTATGTCTAATCTGCATTATTAATATTTTCTCTATTACTTTCTTAAGTCCGGACAATCAACAAGACAATATATCAAGCCTCTGTTTTATAAAGCATAAATGCTCACGTTGAAAATTAAATGATCAGCTGTTGAAGGTGGGCACGAGCTGGTTCTAACACGTCCCAACTCATTTCCTCCTCTGAAGAGGGATAGAGGAGACTATAGAAGTAGAGTACTACATATATTATTGAACTTTTCATTAATTTTGCCAAAGTGCTTTTTGTTGTTATTTTGTTTTTTACTTTTTGTTATAATAAGGGATGACTCTCTGGCTAGAGGAAGGGAGGATATATTAGGAAATGAAGGCAAAAATAAAAGATGTCATTCAGAGAAAGAACTGTGGGAACAGAAACACAGAAGAAAAACAACTGCTTGATCACATGGGTCAATGGGGATATGATTGGGGATGTAGACTCTAAGTGATCACCCTAGAGCATCTATCAATAATATAGAAATAGGTCTTGATAAAAGACACATGTAAAACCCCAGTGGAATTGCTCGTTGGCTATGGGAGGGGAGTGGAAAGAGGAGAGGGAAAGAACATGAATCATGTAACCATGGAAACATTTTCTTAATCAACACAACATTTAAAAATAAATAAAAATAAAGGGTGTCAATAAAAAGTAATTTAAAAATAAAATGAAAGGGTTAGACTAGATCAGTGGTTCCCAAACTTTTTTGGCCTACCGCCCCCTTTCCAGAAAAAATATTACTTCTCCCCCTGGAAATTAACTTTTTAAAATTTTAATAGCAATTAATAGGAAAGATAAATGCACCTGTGGCCATTACCGCTTCCCTGGATCTCTGCAGCACCCACCAGGGGGTGGTAGCACCCATGTTGGGAATCACTGGACTAGATGATCACTAATTGATCCCATCTATAAAGGATATTATTAAGATCTGGATATCAGTGAATTTGCTGAGTAGGTTTTCAGCCAATAAGTTTCTATTATCTCAGATATTTATGATCCAATAAGATTTTCTCAAGTCTTCTATTGGGTATCTGTCAAGTGGACAATTAAGCCAGAGGGCAAAATGGGAAGAGTACTAGCTTTAGAACAGAAAGTCATTTTTAGTCGTGTCCAACTTCTTTGTAATCTCATTTGGGGTTTTCTTGGCAAAAACACTGGAATGGTTTGCCATTTCCTTCTCCAGCTTATTTTGCAAGATGAGAAAACTGAGGCAGAACAGGATTAAGTGACTTGCCAAGGGTCATACAGCTAGTAAGTATATGCCAGTAACTAAGGATTTGAACTCAGGAAGAGGAGTCTTCCTGATTCTAAACACAGCGCTCTATCTGCTGTGCCACTTAGCTTCCCCACTGCACTGCCTAGCTCAGCTACTGCGTGACACTGGAAAAATCCCTTCCCTTCTATAGCTCTCAGTTTCTTCATCTATCAAAGTGAGGGTTGGACTAGTTGGACTGTTAGCTTCTTTCCCTTTAAATCAATGATTCTGGGCAACAATAATAACCTTTCCTTGAAGACTCCCTAATAGAGATCAATGGCACGTGAATTTAATCATTATCAATCATAGCCAGCATTTATATAGCACTTACTCTGTACTAGGCACAGTGCTGAGTTCTTTTTACCAATATTTTCTCATTTGATCCTCACAACAATGCTGGAAGGCAGAGGTTATTATTATCCCTATTTTATAGCTGAGGAAACTGAAGCACTCAGAGTTAAGTAATTTGCCCAAAGTCATACAGCTTGTGTCTGAAACTAGATTCGGACTCAGGTTTTTCTGACTCCAGGCCCAGGGCTCTATCAAGGGTATTACTAGCTACTATTTTTCAGGAAGCTTAGTGTGACGGCAATCCAGGAATAGAGCTTATTTTTCCTTCTTGAATGAGTCTCCTGCTTCATTATGCAGCCAGAGGATAGCTGGTTTTCTATTGTATAGATGGAAATGGAAATCCACTAACAATCAGTTCCACAGACACATAGTCTTTGCCCCTCTCAACCCCTAGATAAAGATCAACTACCCCACTTTTTATTCCTTGAATCTTCTTGATTAGGAAGTGAATTAGGAATTGGCAAATACACTGGAGTGGTTTGCCATTTCCTTCTCCAGCTCATTTTGAAGACGAGAAAACTGAGGCAGAACAGGATTTCCCAGAAATTAGGAAGTGAAAGAAGTTGGAAGCCAAGACCCTAAGCCCCAAATAAGTAAATAAGCACCTTCTCCCCTTTGTAAATATTGTCTTCCATTAGGAGCTAACAAAGTGAAAATGGGCACAGGGGGATAAAGAAAGTCTGAGCAAGCCAGGCCCCACACACACACACACCCATACACGTGTGTGTGTGTGTACACACAATATACATACACACATATATCTGACAATCCTATATTTTTGAGTAAAAAAAATTCAAGAGGATTATAGTTAAGTAAGATGAGTCATTTATTAAGATGAGTATCTTCATTAAGAAATAATATAATTCATCCCAAAGAGATAATGAGGAAAAACACTTGTACAAAAATATTCATAGCTGCATTCTTTGTGGTAGCAAAAAATTGAAAAATGCCCTTTGATTGTGGAATGGCAGAAGAAATTGTGGTATCTGTTGGTGATGGAATACTATTGTGCTATGAGGATGGAGGATCTAGAGGATTTCTATAAGAACTGGGAGAACCTCAGGGAACAGATGCAGAGTGAAATGAGCAGAACCATAAGAACATTGAACACAGAAAGCAAAACACTGTGAAACAATCTAATGTAAGGAACTTTGCCACTAGTAGCAATGCAACAAGCCAGGATACTCCTGAAGGACTTATGGCAAAGAATGCTATCCGAATTGAGAGAAAGAACTGTGGGAGTAGAAATGCAAAAGCTAAACATATGTATGACATCACTGATTACATGTATATATGGGTATGTGATTTGTAGTTTAGGCTTTAAAAAATCACTCTGTAGCAAAAATTAATAATATGGAAATAGGTATCACTTGATAACATTTGTACAGCCCAGTAGAATTGCTTGTCAGCTGTGGGAAGGGAGAGGGAAAAGGAGAGGGAAAGAAAATAAATCATGTAAACATGGAAAATATTTACAAATAAAAATTTAAAAATAAATAAGTAAAAAATAAAAAAGAGCAAAAACAAAAAAAAGAAAGAAAGAAAGAATATAGTGAAAATATAACTAGATTTGAAGTCAGAAGACTGACTTTGAATTTTCTCTCTGCCACCACCCACAAGGCACTCAGGCAAACCTGGCTTTTTCTCTTAACCTTTGCTTGCTCACTTGTGAAATGGAAGATTGGACTAATCTTGGGATGTGTTTTGTTTTGTTTTTTATCATTTAAATCTGACATGCTTCTTGAATAGTGCTTTGTTGACTATACTGAGTATTTCCCAATACTAAGGAAAGAACTCTGATCTGGGGTCATGAGATCCAGAGTCTATGTCTAGCTTCACCCTAAATTGCTGTGACACTTGGAGTAAGTTACCCCACTGCTCTGGACCTCAGTTTCCTCATCTATAAAATGTAGAGATCAATGGACCACATTGGGTCATAAATTTAGAACTAGCAAAGGATCTTAGAGGTCATCTTGACCACAATCCTCATTTGAGAGATGAGTAACCTAAGGGGTTAACAGTCGGACAGGCTATGAATCTTTGCTGAGACATTAACTAAACCAATTAGAATTTTAATTGGTTTATATTGATGCTCCCTACAGAGAGTCTTGGCTGTGCTCCAGGTGTAGATGGACTGTCCTTACACAGAAGAAAACCTCGGGAAGCAGATATTATCTCACTACATGGAGCTTATCCTCCTAGATCTGGCTGTGGGGCATCCAGAGAAAGAACAGTCAAAATTAAATTATTATTATTTCATTATTATTAACTAAAATCTTTAAGGATCTTAGGAGTCATCTAGCCCAATCCTCTGATTTTTCAGATAAGAAAACAGAGGTTACTGGAAGCTAATTAATTGGCTCAATGTTACTCAGATCCTAAGTGACAGGGATTTGAATCCAGGTCCACTCACTCCAAATGTGGCACCTCTTCAAGTATACTGAACTATTTGGTAGCTATTTAAATTCTTTAAGATTTGCAAAGCCCCAGGGAAGCTAGGTAGCACAGAAGAAAAAGCACCAGGCCTGGAGTTGTGAGGACTTGTGATTCTGAGCAAGTTACTTAACCTGGATTGTCCAGAAGAGGACATGCTTTTAAAGTTTAATCTGAATTATTAACATTTTCCTTATCACTTTCTTAAATCTAGACAATCAGCAAAACAATAAATCAAGCCTAGACTTTTAACCTTTGCTGATTTCTGAGGTGTAAATGTTTACACTTACATGCTTACCCATCTGCTCTCATAAAGGGGCCAGAGCTGGCTCCAGCACATCTTTGGGTGTATACAGAGAATTAGACAGGCTGCTACAAAGTAAATGGATGCTTAAAGAAACAAGAAACTAAGGCAGAGAGAGGAAAGTTCTCTCCGAGGTCAGGAGGAAAATTTGATCTTAATCAAGAGTACTTCAGCCCTATCTCTACAATTCACTTAAGCTCAAAGCAGAAGTGGTGGAAGGAAGGAAGTGAATAACAGGCAGGGTCAGCCCTAGGCAAAAACATGATATCATGTTCTCTTCCAGCCCTTCTCTTCTCTCCACCCAACGCCCAGGGCTCCTGTGAGCCAGTCCTATCCAGTAAGCATTTATTAAGTTCCTGCTGTGTTACTGTACTAGGTGTTGGGGAAAACAAAGCCAAAGCTGCCTCCAAAGTCAGCATTTTCTTAGTTTGGAGAGTGTGAGAAGCAACAAATACAGGACAGTTTCAAGCAGCTTTGGATAGGAAGCTGATCTCGGAGCAAAAATAAGACCTGGGTTCGTGTCACACTTATGACACATATTGTTTGTGGGACTCTGGTTGTTGTGGTTGTTCAGTCATTTCAGTCATGTTTGACTCTTCACATCTCCATTTGGAGTTTTCTTGGCAAAAACATTGGAGTGGTTTGCTATTTCCTTTTCCTGCTCATTTTACAACTGAAGAAAGTGAGGTAAAGAGGGTTAAGTGGCTTTCCTAGGATCATACAGCTAGTAAGAGTCTATTGGATTTGAAGAGTCATGGATTTGAACTCATGAAGATGAATCTGCAGCCTATGATGGTACTATGGCACTACCCAACAACCCTCACTCAAGCATCTCTCTTAATGTCTCAGTATTCTAAGCAACTCTCTGAAGAGACAATTTGCACAGAAAGTATTGATCAGCTTTGGTGGATGGAATTTCCATACCTGGAAGTTCCCTACGACAATGAGATCCCAGGTACAGATACTATCCTTCTAATTGAAGGGAGACTACTAACAACTAAAAAGCACAAGAAAAGCTGATCTCTCTCTCCCATTTTTGAGGAAAGTAACCTCCTGAATTTTGTTCCAATATGGTGCCTGGGATTTTATGATTATAGATTTAGAGCTGGAAGTAATGTTAGAAGGCATCTAAACCAATCTCCTAATCTTATAGTTAGAGAAACTGTGACTCAGAGTGACTCACCCCAGGTCATCTAGGTAACAAGCAACCAAGATCCTTTGTTCCCAATGGAATATCCCCTTCACAGACCCATATTTGAGGTTCCTACTTAGGGAGGTTATACAGTAGGGTAGACTTAAAAGATGGATATACCTTGACTGAAAGACTTGCTCTCACCTTAATTAGCTGCACCCATCAACAACAAGCATGGACTAAGTGCTTACTCTGGGCCAGCCAGTAGGGATACAAAGAAAGACAACAATTGGGCTAAATTAGATAATGTAGCTATTATATTATTATAGATGATAAAGAACTAACATTGCACTAAGACTTTTGATACATGCTCTATATTTCGAATGCTATGTAAAGGTCTGGTATTGTTATAACTACGGGGCCCTCATCAGCTCTGCCTAGACTACGGCTTAGTAAATGACCTTTCTGCCCCATAGTCTCTCTTTGCTCCAGTCTATTTTTCATTCTGATATCAGATGAATCTTCCTAAAATATTCTATAAGTGCCTCCAATTATCTAAAGGATTGTCATATAGAAGTGGGATAAAAAGTATGTGGATCGACCCCAGAGGCCAAATCTATGAATCATGAGTTGTTATTTGTCTGCCATTTTCATCATGTTGGGATCTTTGTGAACCCTTTTGGGATTGTTTTGGCAACAGTACTAGAGTGGTTAGACATTTCCTTCCACAACTCATTTTACACATGAGGAAACTAAAGGAAATAGAGTTAAATGACTCGCTCAGGGTCACGCAGCTAGGAAGAATCTGAGACCAGATTGGATATCAAGAAAATGAATCTTTCTGATTCTAGTTCCAGCCATGAATACAAGTTGCAAAATGGAATCTACATAAGGAAAAAACTGCCTAATAACCAGAGCTGTCCATAAGTGGAATAAGTTACTTCAGGAGGGGCTGGGTCCCTCTTCAAGTGAAGACTTGCAGATACTAGAGATGGTACATATGAGATTTTTTTCTTCAGGCCTTACAGTTTCTTCCAATTCTGAAATTCTATGAGTAGGCCAGGCTCAAATCCTTAGCCAGTCATTCAAGGCTTCATACTTGTACTACTCCCTTTCCTGTGCTATTATCCAGTCAAATTATACTACTTCTGTTTTTTTAATTTTCCAAATCTTTGTGCTTATTATTCCCACTGTTTGTTCTTTTTCTTTATCACTCATCTTTCAGGGCAAAGGGCATTTATCTTTTCTGTGAAGCCTTCTTTGATCTATTCATCTCTCATCCTCCCTTATAGTAAATAATCTCTCCTTTCCTGGAGTTCTTATAGCAAGGGATTTGTACCTCTCCTGTGTACTATTATAGATATATACATATATATCTTAGCTTCTTTAACTAATTATAAACTACATAAGAATCAAAACTCTGTCCTATGAATCAGAAAAAGTATTAGTAGAGGTTTCCGGGTTAAGATGGCGGCAGAGTAAGAAGCAGCTCTTAACCTCTCCTGACCGAAACACACAAAACTCCTCAAGGGGACATAAAAACAAGTCCAGACGAACGGAGGAACCCCACAACAGGGCACAGCGTGGAAG
>NC_058135.1:119255356-119276480 GCF_016433145.1 Gracilinanus agilis | reverse complement strand
AGAGGAAACATATAAGAAAAACAACTGCTTGAACGCATGGGTCAGGGTGGACATGACTGAGGGTGTAGACTCGAAACTACCACACCAATGCAACTACCAACAATTTGGAAATTGGTCTTGTTCAAGGACACATGACAAAACTAGTGGAAACGCGCATCGGCCAAGGGTGGGGGGGGTGGGGGGGGGGGGGTTGAAGGGGAAAGGTGGAGCATGAATCATGTAACCATGTTAAAAATGAATATTAATAAATGTTAAAAAAAAAAGTATTAGTAGAGTGGAATGTGAACTAGTTTTGAAGCCAGAAAATCTTAGTTCAAATCATATCTCTATCACTTACAACCTTGTATGACTTTGGATAAATTAATTAACTTTTCTAAGATTGTTTTTTTCCTTCAGTTAAATGGAGGGCCTTCTAGCCAAAAATCTATGGTTCTAGTATCTCCCCTGAATCAGAAGAGTACATAATCTTTTGCACCCAGTAGGCTTTAATAAACATTCGTTTACTTCATGAACTTTCTTTCCCAGAGGAGTTTTTGAATTTAACAATAATTCAGAGGGAGAAAAAAATGCTTGGGCTAGAGTGGAGTCAAGTGGTAAAAGCAGAGACTTGTCTGAGCTTTTCCAAATTCCCTAACAAACAACTTTAAAATCATACCTTTGGAACAGCATAACCAACAAGAGGGCAGGGCAAAACAGTTTTCCCACCCAAGACAATTTAGAAGATCAGCGAGAAAGGTCTCACCAGGTTGAGAGTGGAATGCAATCCAGTACAGGCAATGCTCTGGCAAACCAGCAATAGGCCTTGGGGAGTAACTGAATCAGTAGCAGTGGCCTCTAGAGCTCTCAACCCAATAACACTAAGAGGGGTTGTACAGATAGTCAGAAGGAGGTTACAAGGAATACTTTGTTGGCACTGGGAGCAAGACTCTGTTGTGTTACCTGTACTCAGTACTAGGTCACAGTTCTATGGTAAAGAGGAATACTAATACACTTGAACTTATGGATTTCCTGATAACAGTCCCAAGATGGAAAA
Organism: Gracilinanus agilis; assembly: GCF_016433145.1. NCBI lineage: Eukaryota > Metazoa > Chordata > Mammalia > Didelphimorphia > Didelphidae > Gracilinanus > Gracilinanus agilis. Next base: position 119,275,447 of record NC_058135.1, on the reverse strand, counting down.
GAGTTCTTGTGGTCACTCACAGACCAGAGCAGAGGCCAGGAGAGTAGTAGACATAGTTCTACTTAGATCATACTACCTTGGAAAGAACTGAAAACTCAAAATTAACCCAGAATTAAATCTAAAAACATCAATATGAAAAACATGAATCTTGGGAAAATACCCTCTCCACCCCAGGAGCAGGACCCAAATTTAACATAAAGCTAAAAGTCAAGAAATGGACCATCCCACCCCAACCCCCTCAAAAAAAGCAAACAATAAAAACAAAGGAATCTAATTATATAAAATCACTATGATGATAGGGGAAATCAAAACACAAACTCAGACAAACACAACAACATCAAAATAGCTACATCCAAAGCCTCAAAGAAAATATGAATTGGTCTCAGGTCCAAAAAGAATTCCTGGAAAAGCTAAAAAAAATTAAAAATCAAATGATAGAGGAAAAATTAAGAAAAGAAATGAGAGTAACACAAAAAATCATGAAAAAAGAGTCAGCAGTTTGATAAAGGAGGCAAAAAAAATCTGAAGAAAATACCTTAAAAACAGAATAGATCAAATCGTCAAAGCAATGCAAAAATCCACTGAAGAGAGGACTCTTTAAAAAGCAAACTTGGTCAAATGGGGGAAAAAAGTACAAAAAGAAAAAGAAAAGAACTCCTTAAAAAGCAGAATTTAGGAGCAGCTGGGTAGCTCAGTGGATTGAGAGCCAGGCCAAGAGACGAGAGGTCCTAGATTCAAATCTGGCCTCAGATACTTCTTAGCTATGTGAATCTGGGTAAGTCACTTAACCCCACTGCCTAGTCCTTACCACTCTTCTGCCTTAGAGATTCTATTATCAGTATTGATTCTAAGACAGAAAGAAGGTAAGGGTTAAAAAAAAAAGTAGGATTAACTAAATGATAAAAGGGAGTGCACCCACTGAAGAAAATAATTCCTTAAAATTAGAATTGGGTAAGTGGAAGCTAATGACTTAATAAGACTCCAGGGGAGAAAAAGTTCAATCAAAAGAATGCAAAAATAGAAGAAAATGTGAAAGAGCTAATTGGCAAAACAACTGACCTGGAAAATTGACTGAGGAGAGATAATATGAGAACTATTTGACAAAGAGTAGCTAGGCAGCACAGTGGATAGAGAGCCATATCTGGAATCAAGAGAACCTGGGTTTAAATCTGGCCTCAGACACTTTCTAGCTATGTTCTTTAAGAAAAAAAAAAAAAAGAAAAGAATTATTGAACAATCTGAAAGTCATTATCAAAAAAAAAATAGTATAGACATCATATTTCAAGAAATTATCAAGGAAAACTGACCTGATATCCTAGAACCAAAAGGTAAAATAGAAATTAAAAGAATCTTCTGATCACCTTCTGAAAGTGATCCTCAAATGAAAACTCCCAGGAATATTATAGCCAAGTTTTAGAACTCTCGGGTCAAGGAGAAAATATTGCAAGTAGCCAGAAATAAACAATAGAGCCACATTCAGGAATATGTAGGATTTGGCAGCTTCTAAATTAAAGTATAAAAGAACTTGGAATATGATATACCTGAGGGCAAAGAAGCTTGGATTACAACCAAGAATCATCTATCCAGTAAAACAGAGTATAATCTTTCAGGAGGAAAAATGGATGTATAAATGAAAGAGAAAACTTTTAAACATGCCTGATAAAAAAGGTCAGAGCCAAAGAGAATATTTGACTTTCAAATATAAAACTCAAGAGAAGCATAAAAGATAAATAGGAAAGAGAAATAATGAATTCAATATGGTTAAACTATTTACATTCCTATATGAGAAGATACCTATAATGCCTAAGAACTTTATCATTATTAGGGAAGTTAGAAGGAATACACATAAATGGAGAGCATGGGTATTTGTTGACTCTGATGGGATGATATCTAAAACAATAAAATTAAGGGGTGAGAAAGAGGGATACACTCAGAGGAGGGGGAAGGGAGAGGTAGAATAGGATAAGTCCTCACATAAAAGAGGCATGGGGTGGGATGGGGTGGGATTATTGACAGCTCTTGAACCTTAGTCTCATCAGAATTTCCTCAAAAAGGGAATAATATACATAGTTGAGTATAGAAATATATCTTGCCTATAGGAAAGTAGACAGGGAAGAAAGAGGGAAACTGATAGAAGACGGGGTGGGTTGAGGGAGTTGGTGGTCAGAAACAAAATACTTTTGAGGAAAGATAGGATAAAAGAAGAGAGAGAAGGATAAACAGGCAGAAAAATAGGATGGTGATATATGAACTGATACAAAGTGAAATGAGCAGAACCAGGAGAATATTGTAGTTAGTAACAGAAATATTTTCTGATGATCAACTGTGAAGGACAAAACTATTATCAGCAATACAAGGTTTCAAGATAACCTCAAGGAACTCATGATGGAAAATCCTACCCATAGTCATACAAGGATCTATTAGAGTCTTAATACAGATCAAAACATAACATTTTTTACTTTATTTATTTTATGAGTTTTTTTCTTGTATGTGTGATATGTCTTCCTTCAAAACATGAGGAATATGGCAACATGTATTGCATGACTACTGAAAAAATCATATTATTTACTGTCTGGGGAAGGGAGAGGGCAGGGAGGGAGGGAAGGAGAGAATTTGGATTGCAAGATGTCAGAAAACAGTTGGTAAAAAATTGTTTCTGCATGTAATTGATTTTTTAAAAGGGGAAAGAAAAGAGAAAAAAATGCTATTCTCTTCCAGAGAAAGAGCTGATGGAGTCTACATATCTGAATGCATATCAAAGGAAACTTTTTATAATTTTCTTTGTTTTTCTTTTTTTATTTGTTTGGTTGTTGGTTTTTGATCTATATTTTCTTTCACAACATGCCTAATATGGAAATATGTCTTATATGTTTGTACACATGTAATTTATATCAAACTGCTTATTTTCACAATGACAGAAGTGTGGATGAAGGGAGAGAATTCAGAACATTAAATTTTTTTTAATGTTAAAAAATTTTACATGTAATTGTAAAAATATATATTTTTTTAAATTAAAAAAACAAAACAAAAAAAGAAAGAAGTGCTTGATATAAAGGCATGAATCACTAATGGTAGAATTTTAAGCATTGTATAAGATTATTGAATGGTTCTTCTCTATGCCTCTGAAATCCTGTGTTTTTTGATCATCTGTGGTGAATCAAACATGATTTTTGATTAATATAACTTAAGCTCAAGGCTGGCCCTATTGAAAGCAACAGAACTGCTCTCTCCACACCCCCTCCCAAATTCACTTTACTTAAGGAATTGTGCTAGGAACAAATCAAGACAATTATGTAGATGTGAGAAAGGTTAATGCCAGCTCTTTAATCCCATTGGTGTTCTAACTGCCTGACTAACAATATTTGGGGACCTATGATGGAATCACTTTCCCCAGCAAGTATTAATAAGAAAACTTTGGCCTTGGCATAACCAAAGAGAGTCAAGATTGATGCTGGGAAAATAATAGCCAGGAATATCAATGGTGGTCTGTTTTGCTCTCTGCATTCCATATTGCGGACAGAGGTTAGGCTATGCAAGCAGTCTTAAAGGATAATTAGCTGTGAGGTTTTGAAGAAACTGCTCCATAATCTTGCTTTTCAGTGTTGTATCCTGTTAAGAGGGTATCATTTATTTTGATTTTAGAGTGAGATATGAAGATGTGTACACAGCAGCAGGAGATGTAGGAACATGCATTCACGATGACCAATGAGGCTTGGAACACACACTATAGAAATGCCTGGGATATGTCTAGCCAGTATATTCTACTGAGAACCAGATGAATGGCTTGGTAATAAGATGCCATCTTGCCACTAATCAGACACATGACTTTGGGTAAGTAACCAAGCTTCTCTGGGTCTCACTCAGTTTCTACTCTACAATTTCTACAAAATACAGATGCAAAAATCCTTGGAAAACCTTCCAGCTCTCTCATTCTCTCTTTTAGTTTCTAAGATTGTCCCAGGGCTTCCATTTGGAAACTGGATTCATTCTTCCAAGCCACTGGCATACCTATGAGTTCCTTGTTCTAATCTAAGCCCCTTGGCTGTTTTAAATAGTTCTCTCTCCTCCCCCAAACTTGGAAATACATAAAAAGTCTTACTTTATTTTTTTTGGTTTGAGACTTCTGGTTTCATAAGAATGTGAGGAAATTCTAGTGAGGAAATTCCCTCTCTCAGGGCAGAACAGCAGCTATTCTAGAATTTATTGCCATAGAGAAGTCAAGTCACCAAGCCAGCCTACGACAAATGAATGACTTGAGTCTGAGGCTTTCTGGCTCCAAGGTCTATCCATTATATAATATTCTTTATGGCTTCTCTTCTCTTATAGCATATACTGGGGCACTTAGGTAGCATCATGGATAGAGTGGCAGGCCTGGAGTTGGGAGGACCTGAGTTCAAACCTGGCCTCAGACATTTTCTAGCGCTCTCTCTCTCTCTCTCTCTCTCTCTCTCTCTCTCTCTCTCTCTCTCTCTCTCTCTCTCTCTCTCACCCTTATCTCCTATCTCAGAATCAATATTTTGTGTTTATTCTATTCCAAGGCAGAAGAATGGTAAGGGCTAGGGTCACACAGCTAGGTAGTGTCTGAGGCCAGATTTGAACGTAGGCCCTCCCATCTCTAGGCCTGGCTCTCAATCCACTGAGTCATCTAGCTGTTCCCAGTTGCCTAGCTCTCGTCACTCTTCTGTCTTAGACAGAAGGTAAAGGTTAAAAAAATATGTATACAGAATTTGGGGTTATAGTTTTTTTTCTAGCTTTGGCTGAGTTCCAAAAAGCTGTTAGAGGTTTTAGAATCTTGAGGAGAGGAGTTGACTGGATCTTCCGTGAAAGGAGGAAGTCAATGAGCGAGCTCTTAGATTATCTAGCTTGATAGATTTACTTAAGAAATTATTATTTTAAATAGACCCTTTATATCTTCCTTTCCTAATACCACCCTGCCTTCCCTCCCTTACCTTAGTGGCTGTGGAGTTTATAAGGAGAGAAATTAGAGAGGAGTTAAATCTGTGAAGAGTTATCTAATTGACAGCATTATTTATAATTTAATCAAATCATCATTTATTTTCTTTTAGATAGCATTTTGTAAAACTGAGTGAGGCAGGTCCTTACTCAGATTCCATCTTTACTTCCCTTCCCCCACCTGAAGTTCCTGAGATAACTGATAGGGCTTTCCTTTAACCCACCTTCCTAACAAACATTCTTTAAACAATTAAACCCTTGTGTTTCAATAGTTCTATTTAGTGTAATTTGTCTGGTATTTATCAAGAGGGGAGAAGAGGGAAAGAGACAACATACTCTGGGCTTAGAGGGAAGTTGGGCATCCATCTTGAAGGAAGGTGTTACTTCAAAATAGGTCCCTTCCTGTGAAATTAACTAAGCCTGTTTGTTAATTTCAGTCTAGTCTATTACCCTCAGCTTGTGTTTGAGTCTAAGTCCCTGTCTGTAAGCCTGCTGTGTTAGCCTGTTTAGTTTAACTTCTTTCTCCTAAGAAGATCTCTGTTTCCCTTCTGTGTTATACTCCTGACTTCAGTCCTATATTACCCTGAATCTCCTTTAATCCCAGCCTACCTGTAGCCTAGTTTATCCATTTACCAAGTCTCCAACATCCTCCTTTCAATTCCCTTACCCCAAACACCTTTCCCCAAATTACTCCCATTACAATATATATATATATATACCAACTTTTGCTCCTTGGTAAAAGAAGTAGACATCCAAAGGCTTCAGGAAGCTTAGTTATCATAATCTCTATTTTACAGATAAGATAACTGAAGTCTTGAGAAATTGTTGCTAATCTCCTTATCCCCCATGATATCATCCATTTAAATTAGATTAAATTCCCACTTCCCTCTATTATAAATATCTGGTTTTATAACTTTAGACTCAAAATAAGTAGAATTGAATCTCTCCTTAGGCAGCTCTGTTTTCTGTTTTTGTACCCACCACCTTGCCTGTTTTCTATCTTTCTATGTCCATGAGAAATTGCCTTTCTCATTTTCTCAAGTAAAAATAAGCCCTTGCCCCCGGTCACAAAGTTAGTGACCTAGAGGGGATCAAGATTAAGGTCTCTAGTCTAGCTTCGGAATCATTCACTATAATCAATACTTGCCCTAAAAGCCAAAAGACAGCAACTGAAAGCCAAAGGCTATAGGCACCTGCTCCCCAGAGTTGCTAAATTCCTCTCAAAGTTTAGGAAAGGAGAGAAAGGAAGAAAGTCAAGATAATTCCTTATAGTGTTTGGGGGAAACATGATCTTGACTTCTAGATTAGAAACTAATAACTGTTGACATAAGCCAAGGGCTACAGATAACAGCCTAGAGGAAAGGAGAAAGGAAGGACCAAATAGTAACTCCTTAGGAAGAAAAAGATACATGATATATGAAGATATGATATACAAAGAAAAATCTAACATAAATGAAACTTGGGATGAAAAAAATCTTAGGCTTCATTACACTGCTAAAATGCTTATGATCTGACCCAGAAAAACAATAGCAAATCCAGTGTAGTAACTATAAGATAGAATGCTTTAATACTAGACAGGCTGCATGGTAAAATATGGTCTCTAGGATTTAGAATCCACATTGAAATATTTGGGTAAACTGAGGTGTATGGATGTTGTTATCTACCAAGGGATACCCCTGTCCCCTTTAGTGAAGTAAGGCAGATTTGGCCTTACCACACTAGGGTCAGAGCACAAACCAGTCTTCAAAGCTTCTTGGTGTAGCAGTAACAGGTTTATTAGTTAAACAAAAAGGTAAGGAGGGAGGCTATAGAAACGAGGATGCCCTAATCTCTAAGGTCTCTTACTACCCTCTTCCCTCTAAACCAGGGGTTGGCAACCTTTTTGGCCATGAGAGCCATAAATGCCACATTTTTTAAAATGTAATTTCGTGAGAGCCGTACAGTGCTCACAGTGCGCTCCTGTAACAGTGCATGCTCCTGTAACAGCGCCTGAAAAAAAATGGACTTTATGGCTCCTGCAGAAAGAGCCATATCTGGCCCTCGAAAGAGCCAGATATAGCTTGAGAGCCATACATTGCCAATCCCTGTTCTAAACCCATCGCAAGATGGAGTCTTCATGATCTTGATGCTCCCTAACACTCCCTGTTTCTGGCTAAATATTCCCAAACTTTATCTATGCTACCTGACACCAAAATCCTCCCTTGTCAGTTTATATGAATGTTATTAGTTTTTCCAAGATAGATAAGGATGAACTCAAGGTGACTGAGTTCACCCCAGTTGGACCGTGTCTGAAATGAATACCTCAGGCCTCACACAACGGACTCTGGATAAATCTTTTTCTTAGTCAGTGTTGATAGTATAAAGATCTTCTTTAAGGGTGTTTCTCCTGTGAGAAAAGGTACTCCCAAAGGAATTCAAAAGATTTCCTTTCTCTCACCAACAGGCTTGGTTAAAACAGGCTGAGCAAATTGTGGTATCTGCTGTTGATGGAATACTATTGTGCTCAAAGGAATAATAAACTGGAGGAATTCCATGTGAACTGGAAAGACCTCCAGGAATTGATGCAGAGTGAAAGGAGCAGAGCCAGAAGAACATTGTACACAGAGACTGATACACTGTGGTAAAATAGAATGTAATGGACTTCTGTACTAGCAGCAATGCAATGACCCAGGACAATTCTGAGGGATTTATGGTAAAGAATGCTACCCATATTCAGAGGAAGAACTACAGGAGTGGAAACACAGAAGAAAAGCAACTGCTTGAACACATGGGTTGCAGCAGACATGATTGGGGATGTAGACTCGAAACTACCACACCAATGTAACTATCGACAATTTGGAAATAGGTCTTGATCAATGACACATGTTAAAACCAGTGGAAATGCACGTTGGCTATGGGGGGGAGGAGTGAAGGGGGATTGAAGGGGAAAGTAAGAACATGAATCATGTAACCATGGAAAATTTTTCTAAAAAGTAAAAAATAATTAAAAAATTAAATTAAAAAATATATATGTATCGATTTTTTACTGTAAAAAAAATAAATAAAACAGGGTGAGCAGTGAGAAGCTACTTCCTCTCCAGCTTCAGGACAGGAAGACAGTGAAGTTGACCATTGCACCTTCAAAACCTCTCCTTCTTCTGTCACTGCATTCCAGAATTCTTTCTCCAGAGTTCCTAGCACGTGCTCATGCTAGCCTCTGCAAGCCAACTTTCAACTACACTTAAACTCATTCTTTTTCTATTATTTCTACATAAGAGTGTGAACCTATTTTCTCATCTGTCCTATAGGGAGAAGCAATTTATATACATAACAACACTGTAAAAATAAATAACTTTGAAAGCTTTAAGAGCTTTGATCAATACAATGACCAGCCTCCACTCTAAGAACTCCAATCTCTATTAAATCATGCTTTCACCTCTTCATAGAGGTGATAGACTTAAGGTTGCTATTGTTTTTCAATCATTTCTGACTCTTTGTGACCCCTTGTGAGGTTTTCTTGGCAAAGATACTGGAGTGGCTTGCCATTTCCTTCTCCAGCTCATTTTATAGATGAGGAAATTAAGGTAAGCAGGGTTAAGTGACTTGCTCAGGGTCACACAATTACTAAATATCTCTGGCCAGATTTGAATTCAAGATGAGTCTTCCTGACACTAGACCCAGCACCCTCTCCACTGTGCCACCTAGCTGCCCAGATTTAAGGTACATAACCAGTACTGTGATTGTTAAAAAGATTTTGTTTGTTTGATGGGATGGGAGAAAGAGAAAAAACTGATTTTTTTCATTGAAAATTTTTAATTTAAAATTTTAATTATATCTCCCTCACAGGGTTGTCAAGGAAGGCTAAATGACATCATTTATATAACACATTACAAGGCTTAAAGCACTTTATAAATACCAGTCACTATTATTATGCTAACCTTATTTCTATCATAAATATATGAATGCTATTTAGTCTAGATCAGTGGGCGCTACCTCCCCCTGGTGGGTGCTACAGCGATCCAGGGAGGCGGTGATGGCCACAGGTGCATTTATCTTTCCTATTAATTGCTATTAAAATAAAAATAATTAATTTCCAGGGGGCTAAGTAATATTTTTTTTCTGGAAAGGGGGCGGTAGGCCAAAAAAGTTTGGGAACCACTGGTCTAGATGGAAGGGATTTTCTATCTAGTTTTCTCTTTTTTCTTTCCAAATTTTCATAAGGTAAAAATTAAATGTTATCTCCAATTTGGAATTCTTACTTATTTCCTCCACTTCTTTTCCTTTTCCATTCATCCTTATACAATATATTTTTAGTAGATTGGGGATAAGAAATGGACAAAAAGGGGAGAAAAAAAACTTGAATTAGAAAAAGATTCTCAATGGCTGAACTATAAATGATTTCTAGAAAGCCATCACCTTGTAGCCAAACTGGTGATGAGACAATGCTTAGTGAGGCTGGGTCTTGAAATCACGCATACAGTCTAATATTGGGGCTTTACTTGAGGTCTCTTCTGATTAGATAGTATCCAACAGAATTTTCTCTTTCATGACACAACCTTCAAGAACTCAGACCACCTTTGTACCATAATGGGACTTCAGAAAACAACTTCAGTAAAGGGATATCAGAGAGCATCAAAAATAAATAAATATAAGCCTTTTTTAAATGAATTTTTTTTTCAATGAACAAGACATCATTTTTTTTCTCCATCTCTCCCCAATCAATTGAAAAAGAAAAACCAGACACCAATAACAACAACCACACTGGCCAAATACCTTGAGTTTACCACTTCTCTATCAGGAAGTAGGTAGCACACTTCAATAGTGATTGGTCCTTTGAGTTATGATTAATCATTGTTTCTTTTTATAATGCTGTTCTTTTTGTATAAATTGTTCTCCTGGTTCTGCCCACTTCACTTTGTATCAGTTTATATAAGTCCTTTTAGGTTTCTCTGGAACCACTCTTTTCATCATTCTTATGACACAATAGTATTCCACTAAAAAACTGATTGTTATTATTTTAATGACAAGTACAAGTCTATGCCCTTGTATAGAAGGGTCCCCCTTTTCGGGAAAAAAATCACTGGGGAAACAGTAGATATTCATCCTTACTGTTTCTTTTAATCTATGTGAAAATTACAATTAAAGATTTTGTGATTTCCTTTTAAAAAAATCTAAGATTTCGATTTTCATTTCCTTCATTGGTTGGACTTTTTGTTAGTTTGAAAGCTATCTGACATTTGGTCATTTTGATCAGAAGTACTTTTATTCTCTGCTTAGTCTTTCCTCCCTCCCATACAATCTATTACAGGTAAGGCAATGTAAGGAAGAATTTAGACCATCGGAAGACCTAAACTCCAGTCTTTTTTCTGTTTCAAGTGGCAGTAGCTATGTGAAGGTAGCAATTTAGTTCAAGTGTAAAATGGAAATAAATAACACTGATACGCTCTACCCCACAGGATGTTTTTTTTTAAACATTTATTAATATTCATTTTTAACATGGTTCCCACAGGATGTTTTGAGAGAGAAAATTAGACATGCAAAGAATTGAGGCACAATGTTCTGAGCTAGTGAAATATAACTTTTCATTTGACTAAACTTCCTTTTGAAAATTAAAAATAAATTGATGGCTACAAATGATAAAGAGGAGCTATAACAAGCAGAGAAGCTCTAGACCAGGATTACTTAACCTTTTTTTATGTGTCATGAATCCATTGGACAGTCTGGGGAAGTCTATGGAATCCTCAGAAAAATAGTCTTTTAAAATTCATAATTAATGGTGAAGGAATACTATTGTGCTCAAAGGAATAATAAACTGGAGGAATTCTATGTGAACTGGAAAGACCTCCAGGAATTGATGCAGAGCGAAAGAAGCAGAGCCAGAAGAACACTGTACACAGAGACTGATACACTGTGGTAAAATCGAATGTAAAAGGACTTCTGTACTAGCAGCAATGCAATGACCCAAGACGATTTTGAGGGATTTATGGAAAAGAATGCTACCCATATTCAGAGGAAGAACTACAGGAGAGGAAACACAGAAGAAAAACAACTGCTTGAACACTTGGGTTGAGGCGGACATGATTGGGGATGTAGACCCAAAAGAACCACAGCAATACAACTATCAATAGTATGTAAATAAGTCTTGACTGACCACACATGTTAAAACCAGTAGAAATGTGAGTTAGCAATTGGGGGGCGAGGGGGAACGGAACTTGAGGGAGTGAAGGGTAAAGTAAAAACATGAATTATGTAACCATGGAAATTTTTTCTAAAAATAAAAAATTAATAAAAATAAAATAATAAAAAAATAAAATTCAAAATTAAGGGGGCAGCTGGGTAGCTCAGTGGATTGAGAGCCAGGCCTAGAGACGGGAGGTCCTGGGTTTAAGTCTGGCCTCAGACACTTCACAGTTGTGTGACCCTGGGCAAGTCACTTGACCCCCATTGCCTACCCTTCCCACTCTTCTGCCTTGGAGCCAATACACAGTATTGACTCCAAGGTGGAAGGTAAGGGTTTAAAAAAAATTCATAATTAAAAGAAAGGTTAAATTTCAGTTAAAGTCTACTCAAAATAAAAATATAGTTTTCCTCATCCAAGTTTATGTTCCCCTTGGAAGCCCCTGGACCCCAAGTTAATTAGCCAGTTCTAGGCTCATGGTAGACAAAAAAAAATCCACTTCAATAACCAAATACTCCCACCCAATTTGTTCAGGGAATCCCCTAAAACAATTAAGAACAATTAGATAGCTTATTTTTATGTGGTGGTGATGAAAAGTGGCCCTCTAGACAAAATAATTTCTCATTTAAAGTTTTCATAACCAAGGAGGTAGATGTCTAGAAAGTCCAACTTTCAATAATAAATGATTTGCTGAAAGAATAATTAAACAGTAGATCTAGCTATCAGAGAAGTATATGAATTCCCATCTCTTTTTTAAAGTCCAATTCAAATGCAATACACCTCTTCTAGGAAGGCTTTCTTGGTCCTCCAACTTTATTCTCCTCAGACCTTTCATAGCACATCACTTTGAAACTCTCTAATACATTTATCATATACTACTGCATATCATAGCTATCTACCATTTTTCTGGGCATGGGGACATGCTGTTATTTTGCAATTTCCTTATCCAGTGGTCATATAATTCTATGAATCATAGTTATGTTGAATTTTCTTTTGAGGGGGGAACTCTGGATAAGGAAATTCTCTCTTATTAATGAAGATTAACACTCACTCTATAGTCTATATAGTCGCAGAGATTTGCCTGTGCACAATGAGAAGTTAGGTGCCCTGATACACTTGAACCCAAATATTCCTGACTCCCTGGTCAACTCTCTCTCCTCTCTCTCGCCATTATCTCATGTTGTCTCAGAACCTGTATTTCTCCCATTATACCATAAATTCTATAAGATCAGGGACTGAGGGGGCAGGTAGGTGGCTCAGTGGATAGAGAGCCAGGTCTGGAGATGGGAGTTCCTGGGTTCAAATCTGGCCTCAGATACTTTCTAGCTGTATGATCCTGGGCAAGTCATTTAACCCCCATTGCCTAGCCTTTACCGCTCTGCCTTGAAAATAATACATAGAAATGATTCTTAGACAGAAGGTTAGGGTTTAAAACACCAACCAAATAAAAGGATCAGAAACTGAGCCATAGATAAATCTCTGTATCTCTGTGCTTCTGGTTTGAACTTGTCTTTAATCAATATTTATGGAATTATCGTTCAGAAAATTTAAATCACATGAGATTTCAAACCAGGTCTTCTGATTCCATGTCCTCTGTTCTTTTTTCTACACTCAAGCCACATCTGGAAATACCTGGTGATATCCAGTCACATGAAAGACTAAGGTGCCATGGCTGTTTAGTTGCTTTTCATTATCCTCTCCTAGAACTTGAATCTTCTTTGGTAACAAATCTGATTCAATCCAATCTAACAAGCATTTAGTAGGCACCTACTATGTGCAAGGCACTCTGCTAGGTGTTAGAAAATGGAGGCAAAATAACAAAATCCCTGACCTCAAGGCAGGGCATTCTAAATCTATTCTAATGAAGAGATCCAGCATATAAATAGATAGATATATGGGAGCAGCAAGATAGCATAGTGGATAGAGCACCAGGCTTGGAGTCACAAGGAAGTGGGTTAAAATTTAGCCTCAGATACTTCCTATATATGTGACCTTGGGCATGTCACTTACCCCTAATTGCCTACCCCTTACTGCTCTTCTGTCTTAGAGTTGTTGGTAGGACGTGAGTTAAGGGTTAAAAAAAAATAAATGAAGAAAAATAAATAATGTTCCCTTATAAAATAAGAGAATTAGACTACATAAACTCAGATGTTTCATATCTAACACTATGATCTTATGGCATAAACATGGTCATTTGAGAAGGAAGAGACAACTAATTAGGAGAGGAATAAGGAAAGGTTTCCTGGGAGGTGGGTCAGTGAGTCTTGAAGGAAGCTAAGGATTCTAAAAGGTGGAGAGGAGGAGGGAGCTTATTCTAGGTGTAGCCTGTACAAAGGAATGATTGTGGCAGGAGATGGGACTTTGAACTTGAGAAACAGTAAGTAGGACAGCTTAGCTGGACGGTAGAGAAACAACGTGTAGAAAGCCAGGAAAGATGGGTTGGCTTTAGAGCTTGAAAGTTACAGAGGAAGGGAATGACAGCGTGGAAGACAAAATGTCTAAATTTTCATTAGAAAAGTCTGAATCAAACAAAAAGCATTTATTAAATGCCTACCATGTGGCAGCGGAGTGCTAAATGCTAGATGTAGAACATTTGTAAGTAAATTGACGTGTAACCTTTATATTAGAGGAGCCGATGGCACAGAGGGATAGGTTTACCTTTGAACAGTATCCTATTTCTATTCTTAGTGCCATAAAATGATAGGATTTGGAGTTGTGAGATTTTAATGATTATCTGGCTCATACCCCACATTTCACAAACGAGGGAACTTAGCCCTATATTTATTTTTTATTTTTTATTTTAAACCCTTAACTTCTGTGTATTGACTTATAGGTAGAAGAATGGTAAGGGTAGGCAATGGGGGTCAAGTGACTTGCCCAGGGTCACACAGCTGGGAAGTGTCTGAGGCCAGATTTGAACCTAGGACTTCCTGTCTCTAGGCCTGGCTCTCAATCCACTGAACTACCCAGCTGCCCCTTAGCCCTATATTTTTGAACTCCCAGCTATAAATCTGGTAAATCTTCTCAATTAAATAACCTGGCATTCTCACACAACAAGTATCACAAAATCTCTTCCTCTCCTTCCCCCAAATCCCTTTCTATTACTAATACGGCCATCATATTCATTTGTTAGAAATGACGGCAGTACCTGGGGACTACCTGTAAGCCAGGATTCATTCCCAGGAACCGACATGAACTGACAGACAACAGCATGACAGGGCCAAGTAGCAGCCACACTCCCCATCAGGAGAGGCCAGTCTGGTTTTGACTCCACCTCGAGAGTTTCTGTCTACAAGTTTTGTCACTAGAACTAATGGGCCCTCTAGGTCTAGCCTGGCTCTGACTTTAAGAAGGGAAGAAAATATGAATCCAAGCTAGCATTTCCTAGTGAGTCACCATGAGTCAAGTCTCTGAAGCTTTGAGGCAGGTAGCGGGATCAGAAGAGTCCAGAAGGGCAATTCTGGTGCTCTGCTTCCATCAGCTCCAAGGCAGCTCAGTGGTCTGTGTACTCTCCGATTGCCCAGAGGGTACAAATCTGATCAAGGTCGGTTCTGTATCTCTGGTTCCATCCAATATGTCTGCAGTCAGTCCAAAAATATCCCCCTGGAGGCTTAAACCTTAAGGTAGCTGGCCTTAGAGCCAGCCCAATTATCTTATAGGAGTTTTTTGTTTGTTTGTTTAAACCCTTAACTTCTGTGTATTGGCTCATAGGTGGAAGATTGGTAAGGGTGGGCAATGGGGGTCAAGTGACTTGCCCAGGGTCACACAGCTGGGAAGTGGCTGAGGCCGGGTTTGAACCTAGGACCTCCTGTCTCTAGGCCTGACTCTCAATCCACTGAGCTACCCAGCTGCCCCTATAGGAGTTTTTTTCACTAAGAATGATCTGTTGCTTGGCAAAATGTCCTGAACCAAGGTTCCATGCAAGGGATTTCTAGGACCATGGATTTAGAGCTTAAAGAGACCTTAGAGGACATAGAGTCCAAATCCACTTTTTAAGGTGAGGAACACAGAGAGATTAAGTCACTTGCTGAGGGTCGTACAAGTGATTGAGGCAGGATTAGAATTCAGGACTTCCTGACTCCAATTCAAGATTGACTTCCAGGACTTCCTGACTCCAGCACTCCAACCATTAAACCACCTAGTGAAGTGAGGTAAACTAAGTCATTGACCAGAAAACCTGTTTTTTTTTTAAATCAGAAATCAGAAATGAGCTTTCCTGTGAAGATAATCAGCTCAGAACCAAAACAACACAGTTAGGATCCATGAGAAAGTAACTCCCTTACTCACGGTCCAGGATAAGATATATAATGGAAAGTCCCGGACCCCACACTACTAAACCAAAGTAGCTTCTAGATGATAAGGTTTGCTTGCTTCATCAAGGTTACGTCTCATTAATGGACATCGTTTGCTTTGTATCTTGCATCCTCTAAAAACTGCATTGTAATTTCAGCCCAGTGCAGCTTTCACTAGGAAACTGTCTTGGCCTGTAAATACAATTAAAAATAAATATTGATTCCATTCATCTGAACTTGTAGGTTTCCGGACTCATGTACCACTTCGCCTAGCTAGAGTTCAGTTAGAACAGATGGACAGGGTGTGGTCCACCTATCAGAGGAAATCCCCGAACTATTAGGCTACCATTAACCAGTGAGACTTGCATAAGCAACTTAGAGTTTGTGAGCGGAGAGTTGCAAGCTTTGGGTGTCATTCACCTTTTTCCACTAAGCAAGTGCAAGAAAATCAGCTAAAAGTCATGGAGAAACAATGTCTTTTAAGCCCCCCTTCTTAACTGCTTTTATGCCATTGACTCCTTTGATAATCCAGGGAAAACTATGGAGCTTAAATTCATAAAATAAAAGACAAGGAATTACAAAGGATTGGTTATCAAGATATTCTTTTTAAAAACAATTTCATGAAACCCCCTGGTTTAGAGGGTGGCAGCATTCAGGTCCAGAAGCGTCAGACTCACCAAAGTGAGACAACAAAACTCCAAGTGCTGGTAATCCAGATTAAAATGCTACTTTAAAATATTTAGCAAAACAAATGGACGAAATGAAGCCAATAAATAATCACAGTATGTGTTTTACCCCCTTCTTCTAGAGTTATATATCAGGGTCAAAAGAGATTTTAAAAGATATGAAAGCTCCTTGTAAATGTATTAAGTCCTAAATTCTCCACTTAATTAAGTTTTTCTTTCATCTCCACTAGATTAGGCAAGTTTTCACTGGACAGCTATCTGGGGTCAGTTAAGTGATAGATTTGGAGAAATCTCACAGGGCTTCGTACCTCTGGGATTTGGTTAGTGTGCGGAATCTCCACCAATATAGATCACAGCCAATTCACTGAAAACTTAGAAGATTCCTTCTAGGGAATTTCCTGAGGCACATTGGTAATAATTTTGTAGGGTCAACTAGGTAGTAATTGTAAGAAGCAGGATTTGAACCCAGATCTTCCTTATTTTAAGTCCAAATAATCTATTTTCCCAAGTGCTGTCTTCCTTTGTACTTTGTTGTTGTTCAGTTGTGTCTGACTCTATGGCTATGAATCTACTATCCATGGGGTTTTTTGGGCAAAGATACTAGAATGGTTTGCCATTCCCTTTTCCAGCTCATTTTATAGATGAGGAAATTGCGGTAATTAGGATTAAGTGACTTGTCCAGGGTCATACAACTAGTAACTCTCTGAGGTCAGATTTGGAGTCTTTCTGACTTCAATTTCAGCACTTTATCTACTGAGCCATCTAGCTGTTCCTCCTTTCAAATTATATTCTAAATTGTAAGATTGTTTCTCATGCCTCAGTCTTCTCTCCCATGCTATAATAAAATATCCATCAAGGCTAACTTGTTGCAAATATGGTTGTAGGATCAATCAATAGATTTGACATAGGAAATTCAAGCACTAATGTAATGTGATTTGAAGACTCACAAAAGTAATGAGCATCAAGGTGGGAGGTGGCATTAGAACCCAAGCTCTTTGACTCTAGCGCCAGCATTCTTTCCCCTAAACTCAGAGCTGAATATGGAACAGCCTATACCAGAAATGAAGTCCCCTCCCTCAAACCATGTTTTCTCTAGCTCCAAAGTTTTCAGGATTCTTGATGATTTTGGTTATCAGCCTCATATCCCAAATAGTGATGATTCTGTCATTAGACAATAGTTAGAAGGGCATCTAAGTAAGCAGAGTGGGCATCTCTAGAATTTCTCGGAGGAGCAAGAAAAGAAATGAAATAGTGGTAAATTTTAGGGCAGGTAGGTGGTGTGGTAGATAGAGTGTCAGGCCTAATCAGGAAGACCTGAATTCAAATCTGACCTCAAATAGTATGTGACCCTGGGCAAGTCACTTAACCTTGTTTGCCTCCATTTCTTCATCTGTAAAAGATGTAAAATCTGGAGAAGGAAATGGCATATCACTCTAGTATCTTTTCCAGGAAAACTCCAAATGGGGTCATGAAGAATCAAATAAAACTGAACAAGTGGCAAAGATATAGATTTGGGGTTCTTTTATAGATCCCAATGTGGTAGCACAAGGCAGTCGGTTTGTCAAGAATATATGATATAGGTCGCAACTCTACAACTGTGTTGGCAAACCTATAACACCTGTGCTGGGGCTGCTCCCCTCCCTTTCTCCACCATCCTGACGACATTTTTTTCACTTCAACCATCCCTCTGCCCAGAAACTCAATGGAAGCACTTCCTCCCTCTACTGCCTAGGGTAAGGGGGCAGCTCACATGTGGTGTGAGGGTGCAATTTGGGCACTTAGTCTCTAAAAGGTTTGCCATCACTGCACTCAGATGAAGAAATCAAAACTACCTATAACCATATCAAAAAATGCTCCAAATAACTATTGATTAGAGAAATGCAAATTAGCACAGCTCTGAGGTACCATCTCACACCCATCAAATTGACTAATATGATCAAAAAGGACAATGATAAATGTTGCAGGAGATGTGGGAAGATTGGGGCACTAACACACTATTGGTGGAGCTGTGAACTGAAATAACTTTTCTGGAAAGCAATCTGGAATCATGTCCAAAAGGCCATAAAACTGTGCATACCCTTTGACCAGAAATATCACTACTAGGTCTATATTCCAAAAAGGAAAAAGGAAAAAGACTTATTAGTCTAGCCTAAGACTCTAAGGAGTGACCAACTTTTACATAGCTAGTAAGTATCAGTGGTAGGATTTGAACCCAGGTCTTCCTATTCACAAGTCCTCTGCTCCACAAGGTCCATTATTCTATACCTCATACTTTTGCGAGAAAATCTAGGCCAGAAAGGAATGAGTCCTGGATTTAAGAGGCCAATGGGTTAGAGAAACCTTAGCAGAAGGGTTTTTTTTGTGCCCATATATTGATGGCATAGAAGAAAGACTCTGGAGACCTCACTCTAGACCCCATACTAAGCTGTCACTTTGGGCAAGATGCCGAATCTCTTTGGGCTTCCATTTCCTCATTTGCAAAATTAAAAGGGTAGACTAGATCATTTGTAACTTCTCTTCTATCCCTCCTTGATTTAAGGAATAAAATGCACAGATGATTCCCTCAAACTCAGTTCAATTCCTAGCCTTAACTCCCACCAAACCTTCACACCCACATCATTGCTATGGAGGAAGCAAATGGGCTAGCTAGTCTAAATCTCATTTCCTCTTCTTCCTTTACCATCCTCCGGTAGAGCTGCTAATGAGCTGGAACATGCTTCAAGTCAGGACAGCCAAAGGAAGAAAGAAACACAGAGATATCTATAATACCCCTCCCCATCATAATTAGATAATAATATTAACTATATACACACACACACACACACACACACACCTATGATAGATTCCTTAGGCCAGTGCTTTATGCTCCTGTGTATCTGAATAAGAGATGTGATGGCATGAGCCCAGGAGGAACCAAGATTCTTACCACCTGGACAAATCAGTTCCTCTTACTGGCCCTGTTCCCTCATCTATAATATGTGAAGTTGAATGAGATCATAGGTTTAGACTTCCAAAGGGATTCAGAGGTCATCTAAGCTAGGCCCCTTCATTTGACAGGTGAGGAAACTGAGGCACAGAGGAGCTAAGCAATTTTCATAAGATCACACAGTTAGGAACTGGCAGAGTTAAGTGCTGAACTCCAGCCCCAGGATTCTTTCCCTACAACAAACTGTCTCACTAGACAAGCTCCAGCATACCTTTTAACTGTAAAATCCTGGGATCCCTAAAGGATAAGGATACTTCTTTCCACACCTAGGCTACCCTGGGTAAGATGCACTGAGTATGCACAGTCAGTAACCAAGAGAAGATTTGTTTTTATTTACCCAAAGGGGGGTAAAGGCAGCAAATGAAGTCTACGGAGAAGAACAAACGGCTTCCCATAGTAACAAGGATGCCACCAAAGGACACAAACCAAATGCTACTACTCTCACAAAGCGTTGGAATGTGATGTTCTGGCCTTCCTAGCACCTTCAGCCACAAAGAAGTTGTTACAAACCAGCACTCATTCAGTGGTGGTTGGGAACTTTTAGGAACTGCACATATATTACATATATACATATATTTATAGGTATGTAGATATACAAAGAGAAAAAAGAAAGGAAAAATAGACACAGAGAGAAGAGAGGACAAAGGTACAGAAGAGAGAGAGAGAGGAGAGGAGAGGAGAGGGGAGAAAGAGAGAGAGAGAGAGAGACAGAAACAGAGAGACAGAGAGAGAGAGACAGAGACAGAGAGAGACAGAGACAGAGAGACAGAGAGAGACAGACAGACAGACAGAGACAGAGACAGAGAGAGAAAGAGAGAGAGAGAGAGAGACAGAAACAGAGAGACAGAGAGAGAGAGACAGAGACAGAGAGAGACAGAGACAGAGAGACAGAGAGAGACAGAGACAGAGAGACAGAGAGAGACAGACAGACAGACAGAGACAGAGACAGAGAGAGAAAGAGAGAGAGAGAGAGAGAGAGAGAGAGAGAGAGAGAGAGAGAGAGTGAGAGAGAGAGAA
>NC_058135.1:119221291-119255344 GCF_016433145.1 Gracilinanus agilis | reverse complement strand
ACTCTGTGTGTGTGTGTGTGTGTGTGTGTGTGTGTGTGTGAGAGAGAGAGAGAGAGAGAGAGAGAGAGAGAGAGAGAGAGAGAGAGAGAGAAGAAGAGAGAAGAGGAGACAGAGAGACAGAAAGAGACAGAGAGTAAGAAAGAGGAGAGAGACAGAGAGAGGAAGTGGCTAGCCTAAATATATGTTCTAACTCTTGTGAGAAAATCCTCAGTATAAATACAATTTGTGCCTTAATCCAAAAACTGAAATCTAAAAACACTCATTAAGGGGGAGGGGATGCAAACAAACCCCTCCAAAAAGTTACATGAGAAGCAAGTATAAAGTACCTTCCCTTTGATGTGGATTCCACCCCCCCTTTCCCACTCCAATCACCTCCCCTAATTAAGTGTCTTCTCTTTGGTTCACTTCCTAGACAGCATCTTAAAAACCAGGTCTTTCCCAGTGCAGGGGCTCAGCCTCTTCAGTAAAAGTCAGCGTACTCCTCGTCTGCTTCAGCCTGCCGCCCCACTCCCTCCCCGGAGGAGGGTTTACGGGCTCCTTAATGTGCCCATTAAGTTTGGGTAAATTACAGGGGCCCAGCCATTTGCAGTGGAGATTGTGCCAGGAGGGCCAAGTACCCTGCCAGAGAAGTGCATGATGAGACCGCAGAAGGGCGCAGAGGAGAAAGAGGGTGGCCACAAGACAAGCCGGCTCGGGTCTGCCCTATTCTCCTCCCTCTCGTGTCCATTGAGAGGCTCAGGTTTACTGGGTGTTGTCCGCCTGCCCGCCCTCCGTCTCAGCAGAGTTCTGTAGCCCTAGGCACCCAGCATGCCTGCCTGCCTCTGGAACAACACTGAAAAGGCACCCGGTAACTTACCCAAGGGCTTCCCAAGCAGCAGGGAGAAGACGAGGAGGACGCCGGGAGTCCTCAGGTTACCTTGGCCCCTCTCAGGCATGATGCTGTGTGGGGCTCCAACCTCATAGGAGTCTGAATGTTTCCTGTTTCCTGCTGCTTTTTTGTCAGTGCTCACTTTCTGAAGGAGATGTGTTTGAGGGTTTTTAGGAAGTGATGTAATTCTACAGGAGCCTGTCAGACCAGCAAAGGATTGCAAAAGAGCAGCTTGCTATTCAAGCAGCAGGGATTCAGCCAGCCCAGCTCTCCTCTCCTGTCCTCTCCTCGGAAAGGTTTCTCTGCCACACTCCTCCTGGGGTGGCAGGGTTAGGGGAAGCAGTGGGGCATAGGATCCACCACTAGGCTGCACTGTCACGGTGGCAGAGATTAGGCCCAGCACCCTTAACCCAAGAACCCACTACCTTCTTGACCTCAACCCCCTCAGGGCTGGCAATCCAGGTTTTTTTCACCCACCCTTCACCAAAGCCATAGGCAATACCCCTCTGGAACACCAGCAGTGTTAAAAAGCATTCGCAACATTGCTCTCCCTCCTTGTTCAGCCATTGCCAACTCTCTGGGATCCCCTTTGGGGTTTTCTTGGCAAAGATACTGGAGCAGATCACCATTTCCTTCTCCAGCTCTTTTTATAGAGGAGGAAATTGAGGCAACCAGGGTGGAGTAACCTGCCCAGGGTTCCACAGTTAGTAGTGTCTGAGACCAGATGAGAACTTAAAAAAGATGAGTCTTCCCAACTCCAGGCCTGACACTGTCCACTGGGTTACCAGTGGAATGCTTAATGGTTATACAGGCGCACAACCTGGCTTCAAATCCTGTCTCTGACTTTGTGACCTTGGACAAGTCAATTAACTGCCTTCAGTCTCTGGATTAGATGGATTCTAAAGTCCCTTTGAGTTCTGTATCTACGATTTTATGAGGCTCATGTATGTTGGTGGCCCTTGGAGATCTCTCAACAGACCAAACCATACAAAACATTAAGTGACTCATAGTGATACTTTTTAAGACAAAAATAATACTTTGAAGATCTATGGTTGGTGGGAGGAGAGGAATTCAGACTTCTCCGTTCTTTTATTTTAGCTGAGAGTATATTTCTCAAACCTTTTCAATCCCCAAATAGGACTGGATTATAGACCAAATTCAATTTAATCTATGTGGCAAGGGTCATCCCCCCTGTGTAGCATGGGAGTGTCATTGTATGACTCAAAGGGAGGCAGTGTAGACATGTCTAGCCTTTTCTCCCTCTAGTTTTCTCCAAGGGAGATTTTTTTTTAAAACCTTTATCTTCTGTCTTAGAATCAATACTGTGTATTGGTCCCAAGACAGAAGAGTGGTAAGGGTAGGCAATGGGGGTTAAGTGACTTTCCCAGGGTCACCCAGCTAGGAAGTGTCTGAAACTAGATTTGGACCTAGGCCTGGCTCTCAATCCACTGAGCTACCCAGCTGCCCCCCCCAAGGGAGATTTTTAATAGGAATTAAGTAGTAAATTTGGGCCAGAAGCTGGCCCTTCTGCTGTCCACAGAGAAAGGTAGACCTGGACCAGGATTATATCTATCTGCTCCCTAAAAATGGTCAATTTAAAGGTTGTAATTTTCAGGTTCAAGCTAACTTTTGATTATTATTTCATTGGTTTGAAGACAAGGAGAAGCTTTAGATCTGAGGCTTGACCCTCTACCACCAAATGCCAGTTCCACAATGAACACAAATTGCCATTATCAAAGAAACTAATTTCCTCAATTCAATGGCAAAACAGAAATCAAAAAAGGTATATATAAAAGAATATATACCAGCTATTACAGTGAAAGGGCTCTCCCATTGGGAGCAAGGTAAGTCAACTAAGCAAGAGAGTCTTAGATCTTAACCAAGGAAAATTTCCCCCAAAGTCTCTTGTATAGAAAGTGGGGGATAGGGACATGATGGAGACTGCCAACTCGTCTCATGTTGGCTTCTCCCCAGTGCCTTTTCCTTCAGAAACCTAAGTGGAATTGGCTTTGTCCGATCTTCTCTGCCAAAGCTGGAAGTGCCCAAAAGGATCCAAATAACCCAAGAGGGATTCCTCATCTCTGCCCTGCCCAAACACACATGAGGGTCATTAATCTCCACCAATAAAGAAAGACTCTTGAACCAATGGACTTATTTGGGTTTGGGGTAAGAGGTAGAGGCTAGGGCTAGGAAAATGAAAACAGTGTTCGGTTTCTTTATTCTTACTAAAATTTCCTCAGCTTTTTTTAAAGTCTTACCTTCCATCTTAGAATTAATGCTGTGTATTGGTTACAAAGCAGAAGAGTGTTAAGGGATAGGCCGAGTTAAGAGACTTGCCCAGGGTCACACAGGTAGGAAGTGTTTTAAGGTCAGATTTGAACCCAGAACCTCCTGTGTCTGGGCCTGACTCAATCTACTGACTCACTTAGCTGTCCCCTAAAGTTTCTCCAATTTTAAGATTCTCTCAATGCATTGGCTTAGAAAAGTTTATTGTGATGCCAAGAGGAATAGGTAGAATGAGAAAGAAGAGAAAGACTCACTGGCATTTGCATCTATCATCCTAACTCTCAATTCTTTCCCTTCTACCTTCCAATCACAATCTTGTTAAACTGGCTTCTCCATAAATGAAAATTTCCTTGTGGCCTCTATGCCCTTTCATAGGTATTTTCTCTCATGCCTGAAAGGCTCTCCCTCCTTACAATATCTTAGAATCCTTACCTTCCTCCAGAGCTCAGCTGAAGTGCCACCTCTTAAAAGGAGCCCATCTGGATTTCCCAGTGTTCCACCTTCACTTGAAATCACTTCACATTTATTTTGTGTTTAATTACTGATATACAAGTTGGATCCCTTCCCACTCCCACCTCCAAGAATGTAAAGTACATAAGGGCAAGCAGCTTTTCTTCCAGCCCTTAACACAGTGCCCAGCACATAGAAGGTGATGAGTGAATTCATTATAGATTACACAGCAGTCAGTATTTTCTAGAGATCTGTTGGTGTAAACTGGAGTCTTGTCTGTTCTTCTTCTGGCCTAGTCATTCTATTCATTTTTCTTTGCCCGCTGCTTCCCACCACCATCATTAGTCACTGTTCATCCCAATGCTCATCCCCAAGAAATAGGTTGGCGAGTCATGGAATGAAGAGTTTGTTAATGGATTTCCAATATGCATGCTAATGTTTTTTACCTGGTAGCCAAATCCAGCACAATTCCCTGATAAAACACTCTTATTTTTGCACAACATGGCAGTTTAGAACAAACAGCAAAAATAAATGGACCTTCAAAGCCGGCCTCAGACACTTCCCAGCTGTGTGACCCTGGGCAAGTCACTTGACCCCCATTGCCCACCCTTACCACTCTTCCACCTAGGAGCCAATACACAGAAGTTAAGGGTTTAAAAAAAAATCTAAAAAAATAATAATAAATGGACCAGTAACAACAAAAGGGCTATCTATCAAACTCTTTCCCCAGACAGAGGCCTTGCAGGCACTACATATCTCTTTCTCAAACCCACGCCAAACCTTTAATTTCCCATCATTCCTGTGCTTTTCACCATTTCCACAATGGGGAAATTTTTATGCAAGGGAAAAGGTCAAGTACCTTATGATCTCTCTGCATTTTTCCAAATAGATGAACATTATTATTCTGCTTGTCCAAATGGGGAAACCAAGGTTACCTGGCCATGGTGAAGTTTCTCACTCAGAGGCTGGGCTAGAACATGGACCTGGGGCTCCTTCAGTTTCTCCATTATCAGCAGTGCCAGGCACTGGGCAGCCAGTGCTAAGCATGAGCTGCCTCTAGCATGTACGATGAACACCAATATCTCAAACTTCGTGACACAGCAACAATAAATCAATTAGAAATCGACAAAAGGAACGGAGTCAGCTGGGAAATCCTGTGCAGCAAAATCATTTTCTTTTGACCGCCATGTATTGGAAGACCCTTAGTGTGATTAAGCTTATCTTAAAGGGAAGAAGATTACTATTATTGATTGGAAAATTATGGGACCTCAGAGATCTCTCAGCTGCAGTGAAGCTCACAGAGACTGGGCGTTAGGGAAAGTGCTGCTCTGGGCTGTTTGTTCCATTTTGACTAGCCACTAATTTCACCAAATGACCCCCAGTTCTCAGACTCAGTCCTGATCTGCTCATGGGAGGACATCAGTGCCTCCTTCAAAGCCACAAAGAGTGGGAAAGGCCTGGGGCTTAATGACAGTCTGATCTCAAGGGGAATAGTTGGACACCTGCCTCCCCAGGTTTTCTCCCAACATGAGGAATGCTTAGGAAATTCCAGAAACTTTTGAGGATGCCATTTTCATTTCCCAAAAGAAAGGCGAACTATCAATGGTGATGATCGTGACTTCTCCAAAAGGGATGGACATGCACACTGGAATTTGGGACAGCTAAGTGGTGTAGTGGGTAGAGCGCTGGGCCTGGAATAGGAAAAATCTGACATTAGGCACTTACTAGCTATGTCACCCTGGACGAATATTAAATTATTAAATAAAAATTAAAAATGGCATCACTAAATTCCATTTGCCAAGATTCTTCATCTATAAAATGGGAACACGCTGGAGAAGGAAATGGTTAACCACTTCAGTGTCTTTGTCAAGAAAACCTCACAGACAAATTCATGAACTCCCAAGAATCAGACACAACACTGGATTTCACTTTGCTTGACTATCTGTATTTGTTACAAAAGGTTTTGTTTTCTTCTATTTTCCAGTGGGAGACAGCAGTGGGAAGAAGATAAAATAAATGCTCATTAATTAAAAAAATAAAAGTTATATTTAAATGATAAAAATCTAAAAATGAGGGGAGAGAAAAATGTTTATAAAGGAAGCTGAGCTATCTACCTTTCTCCTTCTCCCAAGGCAATCTTATCCTCAGGTCAGAGATTGTGCCTTATGCAGTCTATGTTATCTATACCTGTAGTTACTTAATTTCAATAATTAAATTTTTGTTTTACTATGAATAAAAAGTGTCATGGCCTGAGGATAACATTGCCTCAAGGTCACGAAGAGTTAAACAATGAGGATAAAGCAATGACAGTCCATGGCAGAATGGATCAGTCATAAGAAATTAGGTAATTGGGCAAGTGATCCAAGTCATGTTCCAGAAAGTCTCTCAATCACAGCAGAGACTAGGACAGAAGGGTTAATACATCAGAGTTCTCTCATGCTGTGATCCATGATGGCCACAGGTAGTAGATGCCCTTAAAGCTACTACAAGGCTTTTGCCTCCTTTCAAGATGGAAAAGTTCAGGTCTTCCTCCTTAGTTTCACCCTGCATAGCTAGCAGTGACATCATTTGCAAAATGAGAGCATTGGCTTGAATGGTCTTTGAGGAACTTT
Organism: Gracilinanus agilis; assembly: GCF_016433145.1. Classification (NCBI taxonomy): domain Eukaryota; kingdom Metazoa; phylum Chordata; class Mammalia; order Didelphimorphia; family Didelphidae; genus Gracilinanus; species Gracilinanus agilis. The sequence goes on along the minus strand of NC_058135.1, from coordinate 119,249,128 downwards.
CCTTCTGTAGAACTGTGATCTCATGATTTCATTTTAGTTGAATCTGAAATGTCTATGTGACATTTGGATGTAGCTATATCTACCACAGACATACCACAAGTGTATGATTCAAGTTCAAGAGAGAAACTAGGCCTGGATATCTAAATCTGGAATTCACCTTCAGGGAGGTGATCATTATTTAATTTATGGAAGCTGATTATGAGGAGAGAGAGAGAGAGAAACAGAGAGAGAGAGAGAGAGAGAGAGAGAGAGAGAGAGCGCTCAGGGTAGACTCTTGAGATACAATTAAACTTAAAGATGTAGAATAGTACATGCTGAGATCCTTGTGGCACTCCTTTGGAGACCTCCTGCCAAACTGACATTGACCCCCTAATTACTACTTTGATATAGCCATTCAACCAGTTTTGAATCTAATTGCATTATCATTTAATCCTACATATCTCTCCATTGTTTCCACAAGAATAGTATGAGATTATTTTAAAAAATGCTTTACTAAAAATCTAGATGAATTATTTTTACAGCATTTCTCTGATCATGCTAGTTTAGTAACCCTGCCATAAAAGGAAGTAAGATTAATCTGTCATAACTTGTTCTGGATGAAGCTATGCTGGTTCTCTATAATCACCCCTTCCTTTTCTAGTTACTCCCATCTCTAACCATCTTGTTAATGAGCCATTCTAGAATTTCCCAGGAACTGAAGCCAAGTTCACAGGCCTCTAATTTTCAAGCTCTATTCCTTTTTCTATTTATTATTTCTATTTATTATTCCTATTTCCTTTTTGGAAAATCAAGCCCACATTTATTTGCCTCCAGTTCTGAACTCCTGATATTCCCAAAACAACAACAACAAAAATGTCATGAAGTAAGAGTTGCAAAGAAAATACCAGAAAAAGACATGTCAACGTGATATCACAATCATCCTAGAAACAATGCAAAAATCAAATCTATATCAAATACACTCAAGAACTGAAAGGAACCAAATCAACATAAACTTCAACATAAAAGTTTAAAGGATAACTAAACCTAGTCACATACAAATATTCCAAAAGGAATTAAAGGAAGTAAAATCTGCAGGAGGTAATCACAAAACTCAACAAAATATAAAATAACCTAGAGAATCTGAAAAGATTAATAGGCATACCCAAATAAAAAAAACTAATAGCAGGATTAATAGAGTGGAAAAATGGAATGGAAGATAATATGGTAGAAATGGGAAAACAAGCCCAGAAAATATCTTGACTATAAAAAGATTTACGAGTAATACAGTTGAAAGTTATGGGTTTAGAAGACAGAGCAAGGAGTGAAGAAATCACATTTTGATGACCCAATTGATGACCCAATTGATGACTCAAAAAATACCGAAGAATTAAATAAACCAATACTATAATTTAGGAAAGTATATAAGAAAATTTCCAGAAATATAAAAAACAGGTGAAATTCTGCAAATAGAAAGAATCCTGAGTAAGAGAAACTCAAACCCAACTCCTTGGTGAATATCATAACAGTTGTGAATGTATTTTGTGAGAGTGGGTCTTTGCTTTAGGTTAATAATTGGTAAACTAAGTCCTCACTATTGATATATCTAGCAATGAATTTTAGATGCTCTTAACATATCCATGGAAGATATCTTGCTAGGAATTATTTTTGAGACTGCATTTTTATCTACCAAATCAATAGAATCACCAAACAATAAACACAATAAGGAATTGGCATTCTTCACACCTGTGGGACAATTATATGACCTTGAAGGTATGATCTATGAGTAGAAAAATATTTTTAAAATCTCTTCTGTCTTTTTTCATCTTCACCAAAGAGACAATTGATAGATATGTAAATTATCCTTATAATGATTTTACAAATATTAAAAGCTTAATAGTTATTGATGTCCTCTTCATCATCTCTCTGTATTTCCATCTGTGACTTTTCCCCCTAAACATCTGGTATTTTTCCATTATTTTAGACATGCTGAAAATCAATATTTCTCAATGTTTTAAAAATCATACTGCACCCAGCATGAATTTTTTTCCCAGTGTTAACTGGTCCATTTCAGATAAAATTCTAATCTTTTTTTTCTTTCATGCCATTTTCATTTTGTGTGTATGTGAGTGTGTAGCATAGACTAAAATCTTGTCATTCAGATGGGGGGGGTGGCACAGATTTATTATATATTATCATCCATGAACAGAGCTGGTTATTGAAAGATTCACGACTCTATTCCCATTGTTGGCCTTCTAGGTGGTCTATTCTTTCTAGTTTCTTATTCAAATGTTCTTAGAAAAATTGGAACTCATGCCATGCTTTTGTCAGACTTGTTTTCTCTTCTAACACTCTTTTCTGTTTTGTGAGGTTGTACTGTTCATGACCTTTGTAGTGTTTTCCAAACAATTTATATTTATGTTCTAAAATGGCTATCAAGGGGTTTAAATGTTTGCTGACTGAGGAGGTTTCTTGGCTCTTTTGGTCTCCTCATTGTCACAGTTATTTCGCAACAATTAATACCTGTAAGAAATTATGAAATTATGATGAGACAGCTAGGTGGCACAGTGAATAGAATGCCAGACCTGATATCAGGAAGGTCTGAGTTAAAATTTGGTCTCAGATACTTACAAGCTGTGTGACCCTAAACAAAGTCCCTTATCCCTGTTTGTCTCAATTTTCTCATCTGTAAAATGAACTGTAGAAGGAAATGGCAAACCATTCCAGTATCTTTACCAAGAATACCCCAAAAGGGGTCATGGAGAATCATACATGACTGAACAACAACAAAGGACTTTATAAAAGTCCATGCTAATATCTGTTGCTTTATCCATTTCCCACTTATTTGAAAAGGTTAGGTTGGAGCTTTGTAATTATATTTGGTATCATCTCAATATCCTTTTTTCTAATTTTACGTGGATTTTTATCTTTACTTTTAACTAGTCAATAATCTGACTGTACACAGTTAGCTAATTTGAAAATGACTATCTCATAAATAACCAATAATTTCCCTTTCATTCAAATGTTGTAAATGTAAAGGTTTTTTTGTATGTGTTTGCTACTTACCCATGATAACCCTTCTATCACTCTTCTTGAAGAAAGTATTTGTGATCTTTAAGTATGAGATTTTATAACCTTTGATCTCTTTATGTCTTTATCCTGAGCCATATTTTCCAACTTAAAAAAAAAACTGTTCTCCCATCTGCCCATTTTCACTAAAGTCAAAGGCTTCAGTGTATATATTGAGGACCTTGCTGACTTTTTCATAAAAATTCTGCACCTCCTTATTCTCTGTGGTAGATGTTGAAATAAAGGCTATTATGGTTTTCCTAGTAGTCTTGCAATGTGAAAAAAAACCAAACAAGCCATTAAATGATGTTTTTCCTTACCTTTGGATGCATAATAAAATAAACTTTTCCAATTCTTTCTTTTTTTAATATTTCAAGGAGAAACTATGAAACATCCTACCATTTAGCATCAGCTTCCTTTTTAAAAATTCATTTATAAACTATCCATTTCTATCAGTGCATTGGGCAAATACCTCCCACTTAGAAAGCCAACAGTTAAATTAATGTTTAAAGAAGGTCTAAAAACTATGTGATTATTAGCAGCCTTTGTTCGCTTTTCTCTCATTGTCACTGTAAAAGTGGAAAGGAGCTATGAAGACAGTAAGGACCATTTTGTATTTTTCTTTGTTTTATAGATTGCCATTGCCAAAGAATTCATCACACAGAAAATCTGGTCCTCAGACAGCAGACACTATCTCTTGCCAATGTTGTACTCAAAGCCTTTTCAGATTGTAGATCCTGCCAAATCTCGTATCTCATTGGTATTCAAGAACATGAAGTCCCCTCTATACTATGGTAAGGCTTTAGAGTAGGACAATTATATAAATCGACAACAAATACAACAAACATTTATTGAGTATCCACTATCCATAAAGCATTGTGCTAGGTGTTGGGAGTGGTGCAAAGTTTAGCTACAGTCTGATAAAAGAATTCACAGTTGAGTTGAAGGATAAGACACCAACACAGATAACTAATAGAGATGTGTCTATTAGAGTCATAAAACAATGTACTGGGAGAGGTCTGGAAGGGATAGAGGAAGGTTGTTGCAAACTAGGAGAATAAAGAAAGTTTTCACAGAAAAGATGGGATTTGACCTGGAGTTTTAAAGCCCTAATTAAAAGACAGAGTACTTCAACAGCTGGAGAGGGCATTCTTGGCATAGAAAAAGAAAAAAAAAACAGTGAATAAAGACATGGTAGGGGGCACCTGGGTAGCTCAGTGGATTGAGAGCCAGGCCTAGAGACAGGAGGTCCTAGGTTCAAATCTGCCCTCAGACACTTCCCAGCTGTGTGACCCTGGGTAAGTCACTTTACCGTCATTGCCTACCCTTACCACAATTCTGCCTTAGAGCCAATACATAGTATTGACTCCAAGATGGAAGGTAAGGGTTTAAAAAAAAAAAGACATGGTAGCATAATGGGCTCATTGCTCATTGAATCATAGATTATTTAAGGCTGGAGGAGTATATGAGTTATTCAGGAGAAGACTAGTACCTCTGGTATGAGAGGGCTTATTGAGCCCTTTTCTGGGCTGTTTTCCTCCTTTGGTATCTACCTGCCACCTATGGCTCTAAAGAAATTGTAGCATGAACATCAGCTACAGCACAGTAAACTGTCATGGCAGGTTGAGGGTAGCCACTAAGCCTCAAACCATTGGTGAATTAGGGGACGTCTATCTCAGGCACCCAAACGCTTTCCCTGGTGGAAGATGCAGATTTGTATAATTTGTTCCAGTGGCCAAGAAGGTGGTAGAATTAGGCATTGTGGAACACTTAGAGCTTGGTTAAACATTGAAGAAGCCATTCTTCTGCATCCCAAGCCATCACCAATCATCTTAACTTTTGTTTTGCCACTGGAGTTTGATGTCTGGAAGAGACAATAAAACTGGTGACTTTGTACAACTGTGCCTCACTAGATGTCCTTTAATGACTCTTCCAGCCCTATATGGTTGTTGTCTTTTGGACTTCAAGAGGACCGAAATGACAACATTGTCACTGTTTTGATTCTCCATTATATAGATAAAAATACGGAAGCCCAGAGAGATTGATTTCTTACACTTACAGCCAGCATGTGGTAGATCTGGAAGCTGAATGAACTCCAAAGTATGTGAAGAACTCAGAAAAACATGGGAAGACTGATGAAATGATGTAGAATGAAGAAAGCAGAACCCCAAACAACAGATCAAGGACTACAACAAGGTAAGTATGGGGTGTCTGGGTGGTACCATAAGTTTTTAGGCCTAATCAAGAAGACAAGAGCTCAAAACCAGCCTCAGACACTCTTTAGCTGTGTGACCCTGGGAAAATCATCTCTGTCTCCTCACCTGTAAAATGGCGATAAAAAAAAAATTGCCTCTACATCACCGGGCTGTTGTAAAGATCAAATGAGATAATAAAGCATTTAGCATAGTGCCTGGGCCATAATAGTGGCTATCTAAATGTTAGCTATTATTATTAGTAAGAACAACCTAAGAAGCAACAGGATTCTGTCCAATTACGATGGTCATTATCAATCCCTTGCCGTCCAAGTTAAAGTATACATCTCACTTTCCTCTCACAGAATATACCTTATAATGGAGTTTGTGGTGATGTTTGCTGAGAAGTATCCAATGTGTCAAAACAAAATGTATTAATGAAATTTTGGAGATATGGACTATATCTGTGATTTTATTTATACAGGAAAATCCCAGATAAAGAATCTTCCTCCATCAACACAGGGTAGCACCTTCTCTGCAATTTATAGTCTGAGAGTTGCCTGGGACACTGAGAGGCTAAGTGACTTATTCCTCAGGGTTACACAGTCAATGTGTGTCTGAGGCCCGGCCCTAAGATCAAGTCTACATCTTCTTTGCCATGCTATATCTAGTAACAAAATTATTTTTTTACAAAAATTAGTCAGAATCTTTAAGAATCAAGACACCATGGTTCAAAGGCAACATAATTCAAACCAAAGAGTATTTGAAGGAGAGTCAGGAGACCTGGGTTCTAATTGTGTTTTTGTCACTAATTAGCTGTATGACCTTTACTCCAAGTCTTAGTGTCTTTGAGACTCAATACTCTAATTTGTAAAGAAAGTTGGATTAGAAGTTTTTTATATTTCTGTTTCTAATACTGTTTCCTCTACTTACCAGCCTAAGCTAACAATTTAGACTCTTGTAGGGCTGTTTTCTGATCTATAAAATGGAAATGATAACTCTATGTCTCGACCTGAAAGTTTAAAACATCGTCTGATTTTTCTGATCTTGTCTTTCTTTCTTTAACAATTATCTAATCCCCATTCATATCTACTATTCCTTCCTAATAACTCTTCCTTCCTTTCCCTTCTCTAGAACCCCACTCTGATCTCTCATATCTGTAAACCTTTACATATAGAACAGTCTAGACTAAAAACCTCTTCATTGTCTCTTTTCAGTCTTGATTTGCATTAGAAAAATTAATTGCAGCCCCTCCTGAGAAAGAGTTGAATGTGCTCCCCAAATTTGGAAGGATCTATACTGGTTCCAATTTGAGGGGTTAATTGTATAGTTCCAGGCTCCTTCTCTTGTTATCCTTCTCTCGTTTCCTTGAGTCTCTCCAGTTAATATGGCCTCCGCTTTGAAGCCTTTCCTCAAAAAATGCCAAATATAAGGGCCTCTTGCAATTAAGAGATGATTAATAACTTTGGAGAGAGCAATTTCAGTTGAATGATGAGATTAAAAAGCCAGATTATGAAGAATTAAGAGGAAAATGAGAGGAAAAGAAATGGAGACAGCCATAGTAGGTGGCCTACCCCAGGAGTTTAGCCACAAAAGGGAGGAAAGATGAGGGCAATAGCTGATGGTGATGGATGGATCACGAGGGGTTTTTTGAGGATGGAAAAGACATAGGAATGTTTATAGGGAGAAGAGAAGCAGTCAGTAAACAGGGAGAGATTAAAGTAAGTGAGAGAGTGGGAGGTGATTTAGAGCAATGATGGACAACCTTTTGAGCTTGGTGTGTCAAAATTTGCCAAAAAACCGAACATAAATCGGGTAGTGTGTCACTTAGAGAAAAAAAACCATAATTTCACGATATCTATAGTTTAAATAATAAAAGTATATAATTATAATATATAACTGTATTTAATAAACCAAAATAAGTAAATTAATATAGGTAGAATTGAAATCTATAGTTCACAGAGTGTCTACACTACACAACAGAAAATGTTTCATCCTCAGCATGCAGCCCCATACTTCTTTGTATGTGGTTGCATGAGGCCGCATGTCATCAAAAATGGCTACGCATGTCAGTGCTGACACATGTGTCATAGGTTTGCCATCACCAATTTAGAGTGGAGAAGTGGAGAAGACAGGATGTAAGGGCGTCACTGACTAGAGAGGCATTTGCCTTAGAAAAAATTTCACTTCTTCATATGAGACAGGGCTGAAGAAGATAGTGAGGGAAACCATCTAAGTAACCTGAATGAGGAAGAAAGGAGAAGAGGGACCTCTAGGCAAATGGCCTTATTTTTTCAGTGAAATATGAGGTAAAGTTCTCATCTGAAATGGAGGAGGAAGGAGAACCTATCATAAGTTTGAGAAGGAAAAAAAAAGTTTGTAAAAGATGCAATAATAAGTGAAATCATGAGTTAATTAGAAGAGTATGAAAGCATTACCTTGCAAAGAGAAGCCCTGTTGAGATTATGTAACATAAATTTGTGGCCAATTCAGTCAACATGGTTTCATGATTTTCTCCAGCTTCAAAATCAGCAGCATCTGTGTAGGAATGATAACAATGAATGATGGGAGTTATCCAATGCTGAGGCTCAGCAGAACAAGAGAAGTGATAAGAAAAGAGGGTATGGGATTCAAGAGAAGACACTGTCAAATTCAACTGGTCACTAAGGGATTGAGATGAGAAAGAAAGAAGAGTATAACCTGTGCAGTGATGATGGCCTAGGAAAGAACTAAGGAATCAAGGAATTGGAGGACTAAGGAAAAGAGTTTGAGAATGAAGGACTAGGGGGCTAAGAAAAGGATCCTGAAGATGTAATGCAAAGGAATAGGCCAGATGAGATTATAATAAGACATGGGAATTTCAGAGTTCATAAACATGGATATGGAACAATTGTGCATGACTATAAGATGGTAAGACCATCTCTGTGGGTAGCAAAGGGAGCAGGGAGAACTCATGGGAAATGAGTATGTTGAGGACCTATGACTAAAGTGGAGTAGAGAAGTAAGTCATGGGAAATGAATAAGTAAGAGGAACTAAGAGGTCGTTTTGGTTTGTTTTTTTTTGACAGAACATCACTATGCATATTAAAGTCCCATAGCACGAGGGATGGACTTAGGGAGAAAAGACTTGGGGCAAGGTAGTAGGTAGACAAGAGCTTTTAGAATTTTGATTCAGTGATAGATATAGATTAAATAAGGGAGGAGAAATTACTGAGTGACCGTAATAGATGGTGAACCTGGAAAGGGAAATGGGAAGATGAAGAGAAAATATAAGCAAGGTCAGAAAGAATAGCCAGAAAGGCCATGTCTTTAGGAGAGAGCCAGATCTCAATGAGAGTTAGAAGATGGAGGGAGTGAGAAAGGAAAAGATTTAGGACACATGAAGTAAGTATTCCTGAGAGCATAACAGAAGGAGTGGGTAGCTTTATAGTGAAATTTGTTGGGATGGTGATGGGGTGGGTTAAGGGGATGGTAATAAAGGGGCAGGTAGTGGGAGATGAAATGATGACAGCTAGAGATTCAAATCACTGGGATGGAGAAGGCATGACCAGATGGGAATGTATTCCTGGTTTGTTTGTTTGTTTGTTTAATCCTTATCTTCCTTCTTAGAATTGATAGAAGTATTGGTTCCAAGACCAAAGAGCTTTAAGGGCTAGGCAGTTGCTGTTAAGTGACTTGCCCAAAGTCACACAACCAGGAAGTGTCTGAGGCCAGATTTGAACCAAAGTTTTCCCAACTCCAGGCCTGATAACTATCCACTGAGCCACATAACTGCCTTGAGTGTGTTAATCTTTGAAGAATGAGTTCTTATAGTGTAATGCAGGGATTTTGCATTACAATATTAGCTTAGGCAAACCTGTCAGTTGCCCTGGATGGAATATTGACAATGGCATTTGCCATGGACCAGGTGCCAGCTGGCAGTTGGGCTGAGACTATAAAAGCCTCTGGAAACCCAAGCCTGGGTTCCGTTTTCCCCTGACTTCATCCTGATCACTCAACTACCCCCTTCCCCTGGGGCCCCCAGGTTGAAGGGTGGTGAAGGGTGGTGGATCGTGGGTAGGAATTTAGGATAGCCTAGATATTAGGACCTTCTTCAAGAGCATCTCAACAGTATCTATTTCATTATCATCAAGGTTAGCCAATAGATCTGGTCAATTTCTTAACCAGAGACCATTTTCTCTGACTGAGAGCACCCAGCCCTTGGTCTGCCAAGACCAACTAGGAGCTTCCACAAGCCTCAGCCATTTTATCAATTTCATAGAATAGTGTTGCCAAACCCTCTTACCTTTTGCCTTGTTCCTTCCCAGTTACCAAATAAACCCTTAGCCTTTAGTCTGAGAATCCCGAGAGAGTTCTAAGCGCTCGAGATTGAACCAAACCTCCATTGCTGGGGCAGGAAGTTCAAGCACCCACTTTCTGCCGGTCTGCCACCATCCAATAAGAGGCAGTTACCTCAGCAGAGAGGGGCAGGCTGCCTGACATCTTAAAGGAGCCTAGCAGTTAGCAATGAAGGTTCACTGGGCACTTTGCTTTCAGGGTTTGGATTTGAACCTAAACCAAGTTCATTCCCGGCTGAGTTTGCTCATCCTTCTTAACATCCAACTCCAACCTCCTGCTAGACTTGTTACCAGCTCTAGACCCCTGTTGACCATTCACTCCCTCATAACAATAGCTATCAACAGTTCCAGAGATTTTGTTACAGGACGAAATCCTTTTAAGAGTATTAGGCAACTTGAGTGACGGGATGAGTGTGGGGAGCAGATGGAATGGCATTTCTCTCTTTTTGTTGTCAGGCTACACCTAGACCAGTCGAGGAAACCAGAGTAGGGAATTCTGGTGGAATGGCATTTCTCTCCTGACAGACAGAACAATTCAGGCCATGAGACAGTAGAGTAGAATGGAATCTCTCTCCATCTCCCACCAGCAGTCAGGAAGAGGTCAGGTATAGGGACTAGCAGACAATAGAATGCTTCCTAATTGATTGATTGAATTGATTTAGCTAGTAGATTGGCTGGTAGAAGCAGAAAGTTATTAAGAGAAGACTTGAAAAGGGAAGGGAACAGAACCAAGAGAATAATCTATACAGTCAACACAATATTTAAAGGAAAAAAATCCGTGAAAAATGGATATATAAAAGAAATTCATCTTTTTATATATAACCCCCTTTCTTTTTTTGTCTTTGTGAAAATCTTTATGCTCATTGATGTCTGTCAAGTTCATGATGGTAAAACAATTCTTTTTTCTCCCCCAGGAAGCCTCCAATGGGAAAGGAGGAGCTTCTCTTTGGGAATCATTCTTTGGTCACTTTTTATCACTTACTCACAATCAGAGGGAAACATTTTTAGAATTTGGATAAAGCCTAGTTAGTCATTCTACTTTAGGAAAGAAATAAGTTTTTTCTTAAAAAGAAAGAATATAAGCATTAAGGGAAGGCTCTAACATGGGACTTCATTGTTTTTGTCACAAGGCTTCAGCATACTGGTTTTAGTAAGATCTTCTGGAAGGCTTGGTTACTTTGATATATTTAGAAAAAAGTGAAAATCAGTTGCAAATAATGACTGACATAGACTATTTTTAATGCCTATTTATGTACACAAACCCTAATATGTTTGTTAGTTCAGTTTCACGTTCAGAGGAACAGAAATAGAAGAGAGCCATTTTTATTTAAATGTCTAGATACAGTTACTTTGGGTTATAATAAAATTAGTATCGCCATCCTTTCAAAGCACATACTAACTTACTTAGATATAGTCCTGTACTCCCTAAAGGAAAACTTGTGACTGCCTCATTCAAGAAACTTCAGTGGCTCCCTATCACTTCTAAGATAAAATGAACATTTCTCCATTTGGTATTTATAAAGTCCTTCACAACAATCTTTCTAATTTTATTGAATGTTGTTACCTTTACACACCCGTTATTCTACCCAAACTGGCCTCATTACTCTGTCTGGAACTTGGCATTCTGTCTGCATGCTTTTGCCCAAGTCAGAGCTTTTGGCGTTCCCATATGACTGAAAGGCATCTGCTTTCACCTGTGCCTATGAAAATCCATCACTTCCTTCAACATTCAGCTCATGTTCCATGTCAGACAGGGAGTCCTTGCTTCCTCCACCTCTCTATGAAGATAGTAAAGAGAGAACATGCTCTATGACTCCACAGAGAATGTAAACTGCCATGTGTAAATATAAACAGCAAAAGAAGCTCCAGCTCTTCCATGGGAAAACTTGCATGTACCCTGGACCATTCCTAGCACTATGCCTTCTTTGTTCTGTTTCTATATATCTGACTTGGTGTATGGTTGTATGCTATCTCACAGGACTAGCCTCTTATTAATAAGCCTCCCCAATAACCCAAGTTAATCTAACTGACCTTAACAAACCCAATAAAACCTATTAATAACCAAGCTAGTAGGTGCCCCTCTTCTTTTGGTATTTCAGCATTCTCACAGAGAAGGTATATTGGCATAATCAGTGCAGACGGATCTTCCCCTTCTTATACCTGGCATAAAAGCAGTGCACAAGGGGCAGCTGGGTAGCTCAGTGGATTGAGAGTCAGGCCTAGAGAAAGGAGGTCCTAGGTTCAAATCTGAACTCAGACACTTCCCAGCTGTGTGACCCTGGGCAAGTCACTTGACCCCCATTGCCCACCCTTACCACTCTTCCACAGGAGCCAATACACAGAAGTTAAGGGTTTAAGAAAAAAAAGCAGTGCACAAGACTTATTAGTCTTGTGTCGTTATAATTGACGTGTGAGCAGAATGTCCTGCCCACCCTGCCTACAAATCTTGTGTCTTTACAACCACCAAGCTGTTACTGCTATTTTCTTCCCAAAAGGTCAGCTACATCTGATCTGATCTATATGTCTGTCTTTATATTGCATCCCTTTCCCACCCCCGTCTCGACCTGCACCCTGTCACCCAGTAAGTAGTAGAGGACAGGAAAACATGCTAGGTGCTACATAGGGGAAAAGACAAAAATACTCGCTAGCTGATTAGCTTGAACCACAAAAGTCAAATGAACAGAAAAGCTGAAAGTCATAAATGTCATAGATTTGTCACTAAAAACAGGCTTTTCATTACTTACTTAGTTTTGCTGTGAGAGAAAAGAAGCCTCTTTAGAAAAGCGTAGATTCGTTTTCTATTTTTCCCTTCTTTGGGGACGATGCAAATGGCTTATAAAGTGGTTGAAGGGTCATTATACGATTCCAAGCTGCACTCTGGTATAAGGAGGTTAGTTCATTTCACTCTTTGAAGTCATTAATGGAAAAGCTGTGGAGAGCAGAAATCGTTTATGGAGATTTGGGTCCTAGGAGCCTGATGTTTGGAAACAGGATTAATAACATCTTTGTCTGTAAGTGAAAATGGCCAGACTGAAGATAGTGGACTTCTCCTCCAGTGTAGACCTGAAGGCATAGCCACGCATTGCTTCCCCATAAGACCATCAGACTGTGTGCATCCCAGGAGGACAAAACCTCATTGCTGGGTCTCTTACCAAGTTGACCTAACTGATAGTGACAATTTAGCACATTTACTGTTGTTTAAGAAGCAGCTAAATGTTGCCTCAGAACGATTCCCCCCCCCCCCCCCCCGGAAACCACTCCAGAAGCTTTCCAAGCTAAGACGCTGCGATTTGTGAAGAAAGTTCTAAATAGCACTGATGAGTCCTCCATATCTGTTCTGTGAGAGCTTAAAGAAGAAACAAAATAGGGCTTTAGATGACTCTTCAAAGCCACCTGGACAAAGCTTTATGGAAAATGGAAACGTTAATCTGTTCAGGGGCTTTGCTCTCCCTACCTGGTAGGCTGTCACTGTGTCTCTCCCGTTCTAGAAAATATGGCTGTGGAAAAGGCAAACTGTAATATGGTCTACTTTAGAGTGTATTCTGCTGCACTGGTAACCCTTTGTTTTTTGTAGAAGAGTATTCTTAATTATCTGGTATTTTTTAGTAGGATGATGTCATCATCGGTATGGACCTTTTTTAGAACTTTCGAAAAGAACTGCTTTGTCCTAAAAGTGCTTTTAGATGGACCCCCGCCTGAGGTTTCTCCATCCCTTTTACCCTGATTGTCAGCATTTGTTTTGTAAACCAAAAAATACATTTGGTAATTCCAAAAAAAAAAAAAAAGGATAAAAAGAGAGAGAAAAGAAAAGAAAACCAGGTGAAGGGAAACACAATTGGTAATCATAATTGGGAATGGGATGAACTTACATATAAAACAAATGGATAGGAGAATGGATTAGAAACTAGAATCCAGCAGCAGGTTGTTTATAAGAGATTGGCTTGAAACGCAGAGATGCACACACAAAGCAAAATTAAAGATTTAGAGCAGAATCTATAATGTTTCAGCTGAGGAAAAAAAAAAGGCAGGGGTTGCAATCATGACCTCAGACAAAACAAAAGCAAAAATAGACCTAATTAAAAGAGATAATCAGGGAAACTACATTTTGCTAAAAGGTACCATAGACAATTAAATTACAGCAACAATTTTTACACCAAGCTTCTTTGATAATAACCATCATTTCTCAAATATATAGGAAACTGGGTCACATTTATAAAGATGAGTCATTCCCCAATTGGCAAATGGTCAAAGAATATGAACAGGCAGCTTTCAGAAGAAGCATAGCTATCTATATGAAAAAATTCTCTAAATTACTATTAATTAGAGAAATGCAAATTGAAACAACTCTGAAGAATCACCTCACACCTATCAGAAATGAAAAGTGCTGGAAGGGTTGAAGAAAAACAGGTACACTAATAAACTATTGGAGTTATGAACTAGTTTCATCATTATGAAGAACAATTTGCAACTATGCCCAAAGGACTATAAAACTGTACATACTCTTTGATCCAGTGATACCACTACTAGTCTGTGCCCTAAAAAGATAAAGGGAAAAGGAAAAGAACCATTATATATAAAAATATTTATAGGAGCTCTTTTTTGTAGTGGTAAAAAAATTAGAAATTGAGGGGATGCTCAGCAGTTGGGGAATGGCTAAGCAAGTAGTGGCATATGGTTGTGGCGGAATACTTTTGAGCTATGAGAAATGATGAAGGGAGTGGTTTCAGAAAAAAACAACAGCATTTATATGAACAGATGCAAAGTGAAGTGAGTTGAACTAGAAGATCATTATGACAATAATGACAATATTGTAATGATGATGAACTCTGAAAGTCTTGGCTATTCTGATTAATACAATGATCCAGAGTACTCACAATGAAAAAAAAGCTTTTTACCTCCAGAGAGAGAAATAATGAACTCTGGTTGCAAACTGAAGTTTAACTTTCTTGCTTTTATTTTCCAATTTAGCTAATATTGAAATATGTTTTACATGATTTCACGTGTATAATTGATGTCATTTTGCTTGCCATTTCAGTGGGTAGGGCAGGGGTAGGATGGAGGGAGAGAATTTAAAACTCAAAATTAAAAGAGAAAAGAATGTTAAAAATAAAAAATAACAACAAAAGAAAGAAAAATGCAGGCCTCAGAGTGAACCAGCCTAAGTCAACAATCTGCTTTTTGTTTAGAAAGGAAATTAGCAAACTAGGATACCCGGTAAAATATGCTGCAATGTACAATGAAGTCACCCTCCCAAGGTCCGTTGCTGGCTGGTTCCTTTTAAGGGTAGTATGTCCAGATATGGGCACCAGGATTTCAGAGAACATCATTTATCTGATGATTATACTGCAGATTTGGAAAGGGTTCAGAGGAGAGCCACAGAGATGACTAAAGGGCTTTACAATAAGGCCTTTGAGGGAAGGCGAAAGAAAGTAGGGTTGTTCGATCTTGAAAAAAGAAAGCACGAGAGTCAACTTAATAATAGTCTTCAAATAGATGAAGGGTTTGCATACCTAGGGTGGTGACCAGCTGTTATCCATCTTCACTGAGAACTGGAAAAAGGGAAATAACAGCATTGCCTTGCATTTAGGTAATGCCTCCTATGAGTCCTTTCAAGTCCATAATCCCCTTTTATCCTTTACAACAATCCTAGAAGTCTTAAATTCTAACCCAAAGGATTTAGGTTATCCAGAAGGGAGAACGACTTGGAGTTTATTAAACATGTGGATGGGCTATCCGGGGGGGGCCACAGAATCTTTCTCTAGTGCTCTAGAAGAAAAAACGAATGATTTCTCATCAACTAGAGACTGTTTAAATCTGAACCTGCTTAAAAGCAAAGTAATAATTTTTAAAATGCTCTTGCATAGTACCATTGCTTTTCCAAAACACTTTTACATGCTTACTTTATCTTACTTGGGCCTCATGAGAATTAAGCAAGGGAGGTATTATTGCTTCCATTTTACCAAGACTCAGAGAAGGTAAATGTTGGCCAACTACACAGCTAGGGAGAGGCAGAATGAAGCTGACTCCTCTTTCATTCATTAATTTCACGTTCTCCTAACTATCCCCAAATATGGCAGAACTGAGAGATGGAAGACACTTTGAAGACCATCTTCTAGTCTAACTGCCTCATTTTATAGATAAGGAATCTAAAACTAAGGAGGAGGTTCAATGAATTGCCCAAGGTCACACAGGCAGTAAATAATAGTGCTGAAATAGGAAATCAAGTTTTCTGATGCCAGAACTAGCACTCTTTTTCTCACAAGAAAACTGCCTCTGTTAGGTCTCTTTGTGACTAAGTTAAACATCTTTCTAAGGATAAAATTTTCAGGTGCCTCTATGTCCCACTCCTGGAACCATAGCACAACTTTCTTTGAATGAATAAAAAATAAATATATAAGGCATAGAATGAATAGAGTGTATATTCATTCAGCTTTTCACAAGCCATTGCTTCCTCTATGGTTGGTCTTTTCTTGGCTCAGGAGTTCATATTTATGTTAAGTCAATAGTTTTCCCCCGACCTGAGTGCCTCCATCCTAGTGGATCTGACATACTAAGTAACTTCATACTTTGTTTCATGGAGGGGAGGGGAGGGCTGTTGGTTCTTTTTTAGTGGAAAATAATTTTTCAACCTCCCCAAAACACACACACACACACATACACATACACACCCACACCCACATGAAGAACCTACATTTGTAACAA
Organism: Gracilinanus agilis; assembly: GCF_016433145.1. Taxonomy (NCBI): domain Eukaryota; kingdom Metazoa; phylum Chordata; class Mammalia; order Didelphimorphia; family Didelphidae; genus Gracilinanus; species Gracilinanus agilis. Next base: position 119,232,852 of record NC_058135.1, on the reverse strand, counting down.
AAAAATATTCAAAACCAATAACTTTAAGCCATCGAGTTTGACAGTATATACGATATTCTGTACCCATAAGTTCCCCTACCCAGGGTATCTGTCTCTGTCTCTGTCTCTCTATCTCTCTTGCCTCTCTCCTCTTTCTGTCTCTCTCACCTCTCTCTCTCTTTGCCTCTCTTTCTTGCCTCTCTCTGTTTCTGTCTTTTTCCTCTTCGTTTCTCTCTCTGTCTCTCTCTGTCTCTCTGTCTCTCTCTGTCTCTCTGTCTCTCTCTGTCTCTCTGTCTCTCTCTGTCTCTCTGTCTCTCTGTCTCTCTCTGTCTCTCTCTCTCTCTCTCTCTCTCTCTCTCTCTCTCTCACACACACACACACACACACACACACACACACACACACACACACACACTTACATCCTTACCAAGATGAGAGTAGGCTTCACTATCTACTCCAAACCAATATGCATTTACTGCAGATGGTGACTGCAACCATGAAATTAAAAGATGCTTGTTCCTTGAAGGGAAAATTATGGCAAATCTGGAGAGCACACGAAATCTTGCTAACAGAAGTCCATATAGTCAAAGCTATGGTTTTTCCAATAGCAATATATGGCTGTGAGAGTTGGACCATAAGGAAAACTGAGCACTGCAAAATCAATACTTTTGAATTGTGCAAATTGTGGTGCTGGAAAACTTTTGAGAGTCCCTCAGATAGTAAGGAGATCAAATCAATGAACATTTAAAGAAATTAATTGTCTCCTCACTAGAAGGTCAAATACTGAAGATGAAACTTACTTTGACCACATGATGAGAAGACAGGACTTATTGGAAAAGACCCTGAAGCTGAGAAAGATTGAAGATAAATGGAGAAGGAGATGCAAAAGTTAAGAGAGATAGAGAGTGTCACGGAAATGACAAATATGAACTTGGACAGGCTTTGAGAGATAGTGGAGCATAGAAGGACCTGGCAAGCTATAGTCCATGGGGTCTTGAAGAGTCAGACATGACTAAATGACTAACAAAAATGTGCCAGGGACTGTGCTAAGCCATCTGTCCTCTAGAAACAATAAATCTGGGATCAGAAGAAGAGAAAGGAAAGGGGAAAAGGAATAAATATTGTTTCGCTTACATTATTATGATGGATGCTCTTTTGACTTTTCTTTCTTTTTACTAGGCATTAGCTTTAAGTTTTTCCTTATGTAAGGGTGTATCTCAAAGTATTCCTCAAGGTTTTTAATGACTTTATCAAAATAGGAAAAGACTAGGAATTCTGTTAAAGAAGTAGCAAAGACAATGACTTTACCTCCTAGGCTTATCCTTTCATCCTCAAATAAAGTCAATAAGGTTTTAAATGCTTAATTTGTGCCAGGCTCTGTGCTAAGTGCTGAGGATACTAAGTCAAGCAGAAAAGGAGAAAGTCCCTGCCCTCAGTGGGTTTAAATTCTAATGGTAGAAGACAGCATGTAGAAAGAAGTTTAAAAGAAGGGGAAGTGAGAAGAGATAAAGGTTCCCAGCAAGGATACATTGGTTATGAAAGTCTAAGTTCTATTGGGAGAGGAATCACACTTGACTGGCCTGGTAGTCCTCTTTCAAATGGAAATTTAAGGAGAATACAGATCAGGTGGTACTTACAATATATGAAGGGGAGGATGGAGTGAGATTCCAGGGTAAAGTGTTTTCTTTAACACCATAGAGATAGTCTGGAGGGAATCCTCTAAAGTGGAATGAAGATATAGTCTTTTTGAAGGCAAGTATGGCTCTCTTCTCTTGATTGAGAACCAAGGTTAGAGATAGGAGGTCCTGGGTTCAAATTTGACCTCAGATACTTCCTAGTTGTATGACCCTGGGCAATTTACTTAACTCCCATTGCCTAGCTCTTACCACTTCTCTACCTTGTAACCAATTCACAGTAGTGATTCTAAGATGGAAGATAAGGTTTTTTAGATAGATAGATAGATAGATAGATAGATAGATAGATAGATAGATAGATAGATAGATNCAGACAGATAGATAGATAGATAGATAGATAGATAGATAGATAGATAGATAGATAGATGATAGTCTTTTCCTTACCTACTCATCCACATGGGAAAATCAAAGAAACTTGGTGTTTTTTCAGAAAGCTGAAAATTCAAATCCCATAGCTATTTGATAATTATTGGGCACATTTATTAACTACTTACCTAGAGCAGTGATGGTGAAATTTTTAAAGACTGAGTGCCCAGACTGCACCCTCAAGCTGCATGGGAGCCGCCTCCTTATCCCAGAGAGGGAAGGGAGGAAGTGTTCCCACATTGGGCTGCTGGGTAGAGGGGCAGCTGATGTGAGAAATGTCCTCAGGTATGGTAGACAGGGAAAAGGAGCAGCCCCCTGTGACACGTGTGCCATAGACTCATCAACATGGCCCTAGAGTCTATACTTTAGAACTTAAAATTGGGAAGTATATGGAATGACCACAATAAGCTACAATGTGTCATCCAATAGAGAGACCCATATCACTGAACAAGCAAGAGCTTTCCAAAGAGAAGACTAAATCTCCCCACCTGGGAAACCCTTGCTTTTTATTCTAAAGAGATGGGTGCTTAGGGCTGAGAAGATCTTGGTAGGCAAAAGAGAGCAAAGGTTTCTGCATTTTCTAAAAATGCTAAGAAAAACTAAGTCTTCTCAGCTGAAAGAACTTAGGAGTACCCCATCTTTCCTTGAAGGGTAATCTAGAATTTTGGCCGAGCCAGAGGCATCAGCCTGCTAGTCCAGAAAGCAGTGTCTAACAGGGTAGTGTTTGATGGCGTTGGATCCATAGGAGGCTAGAGCACAGCAGTGTCATGTGGAGATTTAATGGCTGGCTGAGCAGCATTCGGTGGATGTGGAGAGACTAGTCCCATGGAGACCACATGACCGGTCCCAAAGGGAGTATCATGATACTATCACTAGGCAATATCAGTCTGCCTGAAGTGCTGGAGGTGTGAGTGATGTGCCTCCATGTGTGAGCCATAAAGAGAGAGAAGAGAAGTTGGGAGCTATGTCTGACTTAATTGTATACTGATACTCTCCATAGAAGGGGTGGCAAGAGGGATTTCCCTACTTTCTCAAGGTTCTGAGCATCTCTATAATAATACTTTAGTGTCATGAAGTAAGACTCTGCTTTTCAGACAGTGAGGCTTCATGTTCCTCTGATGGTCAAGTTATAACAACCCTTCTAACAACAACAGCAATAATTGTGTTAGGGATGGTACACGTGTATGGGGTGGGTAATTGTGTTTCTGTCCATGTAGACTATGTGGTTCTATATGGATCTGTTTAGATGTGGCCCACATGGAGGCAAGAATAGGTATTTTTAGCATCTTCCCCTTCTACTCTGTTCTAAGGAAGTCTCTTGCCTGAAGGAAAAGGGGGAAGTTGGAGGCCAGAGGCTGACCACTCTGCTCTCCTCAGGAAGAGAGACAGGGGAGGAACGAGTTAGAAATCTATCTATCTGCTCTCTTAAATATTATTAGCATAGGGGAAAGTAATTTTTAGATTTCAGCTACAATCCTGATCACAATTCTTTAATGGGAAAGGAGAACCGAGCTATACAGCCAAGGCTTGACTCCCCACCCAATGCCAGTTTCATAATAAACACACATAGAAAAGAAACCTCTTTATTCAAGCCAACAGAAGAAGAGAAATCTAAGAAAATGTCCATAAGATAATATATATCAGATGATACAGATTGAGTATTGTGTACATACATACACAAATGTGTAAATGTGTATATACACATATGGAGAGAGAGAGAGAGAGAGAGAGAGAGAGAGAGAGAGAGAGAGAGAGAGAGAGANAGAGAGAGAAAGAGAGAGAGAGAGAGAGAGAGAGAGAGAGAGAGAGAGAGAGAGAGAATTTTATATCTCACACAAGGAGAAATTCCCCAAAATCTTTTTTTTAAAACCCTTACCTTCCGTTTTGGCATCAATACTGTATATTGGCTCCTAGGTGGAAGAGTGGTAAGGGTGGGCAATGGGGGTCAAGTGACTTGCCCAGGGTCACACAGCTGGGAAGTGTCTGAGGCCAGATTTGAACCTATGAGCTCCCATCTCTAGGCCTGGCTCTCAATCCACTGAGCTACCCAGCTGCCCCCTTCCTAAATCTTTAATGTAGTAAGCTGAGGATAGGCACATGATAGAGACTGACAACTCCTCCACATCAGCTTCTTTCTAGAGACTTTTTCTTCCTTCGGTGAGCTGAAGAGAGGTTGGAATGGTACATCTCTCTCAGAGCTGGAAGCCAGAAGCACCTGGATTTATCTCCTCTCCAGCTTTTACTACCTCTGCCCTACATCTCACATAGGCACCAGGCATTGAGCAATCAATCTGTATCAGGGCAGAAAGATTCCCATTCAACTGTCCTTCTGAACTAAAGGTTACAATAGCAAGCATTTAAATAGCTGTAAGATTTACAAAGCACTTTATAAATATCTAGCCAGCAATACTTTGCTGATCAGTGTTGTGGGGACTGAGAACACGTAGGCTCCCAGCATCTCGTCACTGGAGGTTTGGTAAATGGTAATCTGGGAAATAGGCAGGGTGAATGCTAGCTTCCTGATTTGACCCCCAGTTATTTATTTTATATTCTAGCTTAAGCAGATATCCTTTGGTTTGCTCTGATGTCACCTGATTTATGCTGGCTTAGATGAGAGAAGTAAATTCAGTGAAAAGGTTAGCCTATAAACTGTGCCTTTCAATGAATTATTGCCATAAACCTGGGATTAGTCAAAAAGAGGCCAAACGTGCTGCCAAATTAATCTTCCTAGGGAACGAGGTTCTCCTTCTAATCGTTCTCCTTCAAGGTTCCCCACTGGCCTATTGACTTGTCAGTCGGAAGTAGCACTCCCCCGATTGACAAAACGTTGCTGCATTTATCTGGTTTCTCCCCAGCCTATGAATCCAAAGAGCCAACCCAGACACCTGAGAGGAAGTTCCTAGGGGGAAAAAAAGTGGCAGGATAGCAGCAATACCACTATTAGGTTTATTTCTCAAGGTGATCAGGGAAAAAGAAAACAACCTACATGTTCTAAAATATTGATAGCAGCTCCCTTTGTGGTGGCAAAGAACTGGAAACTGAGGGGATGCTCATCGGCTAGGGAATGGCTGAACAAGCTGTATAACAAATGATTGTGATGGAATACTGCTTTATCATAAAGAATGATGAGTTGGGAGCAGCTGGGTAGCTCAGTGAATAGAGAGCCAGGCCTAGAGATGGGAGGTCCTGGGTTCAAATCTGGCCTCAGACACTTTCTAGCTGTGTGACCCTGGGCAAGATACTTAACCCCCATTGCCTCACCCTTACCGCTCTACTGCCTTGGAATTAATACATGGTATTGATTCTAAGACAGAAGGTAAAAGTTTTAAAAAATAAATAAAATAAAATAAAAAATGGAAAGACCAACATGAGAGTAAAGCAAATGGAGCCAAGAGAACATTATATACAACATCAGAAATATTGTTTGAAGGATAACTTATATATATCCACCTCCAGAGAAAGAACTGATAAAAAGAAACAGGAAAGACAAAGTTTATATATACACATTTATCTTTCTGTCAAATATTGCCTTCTCTAGTGTGGGGAGGAGAAAGAGGGAGGGAAATACCTGGGAACTTTAATGTAAGAAACTAATTAATTAATTTTTCAAAAAAAGTGAATAGGATACTTTTTAAAGGCAGAATGGGCCAGTCATCACAGGCAGGACTGCTAAAGATATCCTGGGGTGGAGGAAGTCACATAGAACCAGCAAAATCCAGCAAGGGCTAATTGCCATGTGACAGACCTTGAAATGGACACAAATGTGTGTGGTAGTAGAACGCTTGTCTCATTTATAAGCTTTTAGGAGGTCAGACAGAGGCACAGTTGCTTTGGGCACTGGGGAGATGAATGAGACTTGCCTGAGAGCAGTCAAAGGAAAAGCAGAGCCAATGTGCTGGTAGCAAAGAATCCAGAGTTCATCTGGTAACTGGCCATTAGCTAGGAATTGTCAGCTGCATCCACAAAAGTTGGAGAGAAGCCCACTATTTGCACCACTGGGACTTTCCCCTTTCCCCTCTCTACCACTGTGGCGGATACTGGAAAACCTGTGGGAGAAACGAACAGCAGTTCTGCTTTGCCAATGACTTTCCGTAGCCATGGCGTCTTTGGTAGGAATCCAGCATAGGTTACCCCAGGAGTGCAATCAAAAAAAGCAAACGTGTGAGTTGTCATGAGCTCTGGTGTGGCTGCTAGGTTTACAGATGGCTGATGGTCTCAGTTCCGTGTTCTACTATCTTTCTATTTCTTGCCACAAGTGTACCTAAATTATTACATAAGTATGTTGTCTTTGGGAGTGATTCAAAACAGATGGAGATGAAATTTTTAATGGAGAAATGAGAAAAGAGCTATATTTGGAGATTTCCCCAGAGCTCTTGGGTGGGGGTGAGCTTTGAGCTTAATTTGAAATAGAATTATGAAATATTTTGTGATAGCAATTCTTTTACATCTTATACCGTAGACCAGAGGTTCTTGATCATTTGCTGTCATAAAATCCTTTGGCCTTCTGATGAAGCCCCCATCTAAGAATAAGGTTTTTAAATACATAAAATAAAACAGGAATAAAAAGGAAACCAATTATAATAAATATCATTGTCGATGTTTTGCTTCAGTTGTGTCTGATTCTTTGCGGCTCTATTTGAGATTTTCTTGGCAAAGGCACTGGAGTGGTCTGCCATTTACTTCTCCAATTCACTTTACACATGAGGAAAGTGAGATAAATAGGATGAAGTGACTTGCCCAGGGTCACACAAGTAGTAAGTGACTGAGGCTGGATTTGAATTCCTAAAGATGAGTCTTCCTGATTCCAAGAAGCCCAGTACTCTATCCATTGCCCCACCTAGCTATCTCTTATAATAAAATACAATTGTTTAAAAAAACACCTTTTTAAAAAAAAAAAACTAATTCATGGGCCCAAGGTTAAGAAGCCCTGCCCTGGACTGAGACTAGAATAACCTGCACCAAGGTAAATTGGGGGCAAATATTTGCTATGGTTAGGATAACTTCCTGAGCATTAGATGGATGAGGCCAAACTCTCTCTTGAACATCTTCTGCTTTTAGAAATGAGATTAACTCCCTTATCTCAAGAGAACACCTCCTCATCACTCTATGAGAGACCATTATTCCTTTCCACTAACATTTCAGCTCTGCCCACATTTGACCTAATATGCTTCCTAAGGTTCCCATCTCCAGGTATTTGCTCACGGTGTACCTGAAATGCCTTCCCCTGTATCTCCTTCTACCCATCCTTTAAGGCTTGGCTCAAATGTCTCCTCTTCTGTTAGGCTTTTCCCACTCTCCTGCTAGCTCTTTTGGCCTTATTGCTTTGAGGGCATCTATCACATCCAACCCAGTTTTAGAGTTACTTGTGAACGTGTATTAACCTCTTCGCTAAGCTGCAAGCTTCTTGTTGGCAGGAATTTATATCTCACTCATCCCCGAATCCCCCACAACACCTAGTATAGTGTCTTACGCAAAGAAGGCACTGAATCAACACGGGCTGAATTCTCTTCTCTTAAAATCTGCCACATCCTAGCTCTCTTCACTCATTTCTTCGTCGATGTGTATTAAGGAAATCCCTGATGAAAACCCGAGAAGAGAAGAGGCAGGCTTTTGTAAATGATCTTCTACGTAGATCGCAGTTACGTGGCTGAGGAAAAGGACAGAGGATGCAAGATCCCACTGTGCAGATTTTGTGGGGGGAAATGATGTATTGAATTTGGTAGAACAAAACGTTGCTTTAAAGGCATTCCTCTCACACGGTTCATTCAGATTTTAAGATCGTCCAAGATTCCTTGACAGATGTCACAATAGAGAGAGCTTTGCTCAATGACACACAGGTTATTATATTAAACAGGGAATAAAACGGGGAGCTAGGAATATACACACCGACGACCTTTGCTTCTCCAAAGGGAAGATCTGATGCTAGTTCTGTGATTAGGAAAGAGAAATTCTCTTAGAGATCAGGAGTTCTAACTTTTGGGGCGTATCATGGGCCCCTCTGGCAGTCTGGTGGAGCCTGTGGATCCCTTTTCAGAATAATGTTTTTAAATGTATAAAGTAAAATACATAGTATTACAAAGTATATCATATTACAATTAGACAACTAGATGGCTCAGTAGATAGAGAGCCAGGCCTAGAGACTCCAGAAGGTCCTGGGTTCGAATATGACCTCAGACACTTCCTAGCTGTATGATCCCAATTGCCTAGCCCTTACTGTTCTTCTGTCTTGTAACCAATACTTAGTATCAATGCTAAGATGAAAAGTAAGGGTTTAAAAAAGTAAAATAATAATAATAATAATTTTTTCTATGTGTTTCTATAATTCTATATATTATATAGAAATCATTTATAAATTAAAAATTTATAAACAAACAAAAATATCTAAATAAAGCATGCTTATTATAATTATATTGAAATTAAGTGATTTTTAAAAAAACAAATTTGTAGATGCCATAAAATCTTTACAAGGTCTCTTTGGTTCATGAATGGTTAAAAATGGATCCCGGGTTAAGATGGTGAAGTCCTCAGGATATTTCTGTTTAAAAATAACATGGATTGACTCTGGGCATTTTCGCTGACTGCCTCCTTGGCTGGGATTGCCCGCCTTTGTAATCCCTCCCTCCTGGCTTCCTGGGTTTCCAGTTAAAATTCTACTTCCTATAGGAAGACTTTTGCAGTCTCCCTTCATTCTAGTTCCTTCTCCCTAATGATTATTTCCTATTTTTCCTATCCCTAGCTTGTCTGTAGGTAGCAATTTACATGTCATCTCCCCCATTTGGTTATGAATTCATCAAGGGCAGTTGCTGTCTTTTGATTTTCTTTATATCCCCAGTGGTTAGCACAATGCCTGGCACACAGTAGATGAGTAAATGTTTGCTGACTGACTGATTAATTATAACAAGTCCCAAAACATTGAAGGACCTCTTCCGTGAGATTCACAGGCGTTCAAAAAAATGGTTAAGAAATGACTTTTGCGGGGCAGCTGGGTAGCTCAGTGGAATGAGAGTCAGGCCTAGAGACGGGAGGTCCTAGGTTCAAATCTGGCCTCAGACACTTCCCAGCTGTGTGACCCTGGGCAAGTCACTTGACGCCCATTGCCTACCCTTACCACTCTTCTGCCTTGGAGTCAATACACAGTATTGACTCCAAGATGGAAGGTAAGGGTTTAAAAAAAAAAAAAAGAAATGACTTTTGTCTGGGCTACAACATATTCCTGTATGGACAGTGTATTACCCTGGTCTATCCTTTTCTGTAGATTTGGAAAAGCACTGAAAATCTACAAAGAGCTGGTCCCAGAGATGAATAGGATGAAGAGATGAGAATTGATTATATTTGGGAATTTGGGAAGTTCTTTTTTCTCCCTAAAACAACAAAAAACATCTTCTAACACCCGTAACCTTCTGATGACAAGACAGTAAATGGACAGCCTGCACAATATAGTGGTACCCAAGTAATTGAAGGAAGACTTCATCCAGCGTGTTGGTGCATCCCCTATGAAGACTTTATGAGAGAACAGGGATAAGATGCACAAATAATGAGAAGGCAAGAAAGATTCCGACTTGCGCCACTGGAGGAAGATATACCCATTGGTGGCATTACAGTTCTATTAATGAGGAAATAGCAATAGAGTTTCCATAATTTTATTAATTTATTCATCAACCAGCAATCATTTATTAAGTACCTACTATGTGCCAGAAACTGTACCATGTAACAAGCATACAAAGAAAAACACATGCATATGAAAGTATATACAGAATACACTAGGCAGCACAGTGTCTGGAGTTTGGGATTTGGAGACAGGAAAATCAGAGTTCAAATCCTGCCTTAGACTTGCTGTGTGATCCTGGGCAAATTATTTAACCTTTCCACGCCTCAGTTTCCTCATCTGTAAAATGGGTATAACAATAATGCCTACCTCTCAGAGTTGTAGGATCAAAGGAGGTAACACATGTGAAACACTTTGTACAACTTAAAGTGTTTTCTAAATGCAAACTGTTATTATTAGTTTTTAAAACAAAATAGTTAGGGAAAGAGGGAACTGGCATTTGGAGGAATTTGGAAAGTGTTTGTGTAGAAGGCAGTGGTTGAGCTACATCTTGGAAGAAGAGGATTCTAGGAGGCAGAGGAGGGAAGGAAGCGCATTCCAGACATTTCTAACAGCCTCTGCAAAGGCATGGAGATGGGAGGTGGAAGCTGGAGCGTGGTGTATGAGGAACCCAGAGGCCACTTCCTCCCTTTTGTTTTCTCTACCCACTGAAGCAGGTCCTTAACCAGTTCTTTTCTCTTCCCTTCACCCACACCTCCCTCGTACACCAGGTGCAGAAGTCACTCACCTCAGATGAGAAGAAAACCAGAGTAGAAAGAACAGCCTTTTGCCTATTTCTACTTTTTACATTTGCATGACATAAAAATACATACTTTTCGTTTCTCTTCCCTCCCTGGCCCTTTCCTGGAAGGCAATGTTTTTCTGAGTTGCCATTTGAGTCAGTCATTATTTCTCTAGTTTTCATAACGCTAAATATGTCACACTTTGAAGAAATCACCAAACTGAGCACTTCCTGGGCTTCTGGCCCATAGAAAGGCATGTCCCCAGAGGTCTGCTCTGGCTCTCCCATGACGATCAAGCAGGTTCTGCAGCTTGACTCCTCCAGGGGTTGGTCAGAACCTAGAGGTGACCATGGATTTTCAAATATTGGGCTGAATACAAGCATTGCCAGGTCTGATAGACTTGGACCAGCTTCGAGGGTGGCTCTGAAGATGGAATAAGTCTAACTTGGCTAAATTCTGAGCAGCTTAGCACCAGCAGCTCAGCACCAGGTAGGATTTGGGGGCCACATCAGCTCTTGAAGATTGTCTCCTTATAAATGTACATCAAAGCATACTATTTTTCACTTTATCTTCTTTGTGGCTTTTAAATTTTATTTAAAATTTTTTTAAATAGCCCTTACCTTCTGTTTTAGAATTGATACTAAGTATCATTACCAAGGCAGAAAAGCAGTAATGGCTAGGCAATTGGGGTCAAGTGACTTGTCCAGGGTCAGGTAGGAAGTGTCTGAAGCCAAATTTGAACCCAGGACCTCCCATCTCCAGGCCTGGCTCTCTTTTCACTGTGCTACCTATCTCCCCCTCTTCATGGTCTTTTAAAAATGAGTCTTCTAGCATTATATGCAATGGGGATAAATTAGAAGCCTTCCCAATAAGATCAGGAGTGAAACAAGGATGCCCATTATCACCTCTATTATTCAACATAGTACTAGAAACACTAGCAGTAGCAATTAGAGAAGAAAAAGAAATTGAAGGTATCAAAATAGGCAAGGAGGAGACTAAGCTATCACTCTTTGCAGATGATATGATGGTCTACTTAAAAAATCCTAGAGAATCAACTAAAAAGCTCATAGAAGTAATCAACAACTTTAGCAAAGTTGCAGGATACAAAATAAATGCACATAAATCATCAGCATTTCTATATATTTCCAACACATTAGAGCAGCAAGAGGTAGAAAGAGAAACACCATTTAAAAT